>NW_014555920.1:1497770-1678112 GCF_001313825.1 Dinoponera quadriceps
GACTCTTTCCACTTGAAGCGTAATTCGCGCGCGCCGCCGGCCCCGCGCACAGCCGGCTTACTCCACTTTCCACGTCCGACCACGATCATCTGTATGAAACGAGAGAACCGTTCGAGCCATCTCCGTGTGCATTGCGAGCTTCCTCTCGCGCGCCAAATTGTGGAGAGCCGCGAAGTGAAGAACGCAAATTGACGCGCATCGTCTCTTGCGAAAACACGAGATCTTTGTTATCGCCGACAGCCCGCATGTACGCCGGAGTATATAGCTACTATTTTCGTTCGCAGCCTAGATATCCCGCCGGGTATACAAAGCTTTAGAGACTTCTGCTCGTCGGATATCAGCTCGTTAACGACGAAAGAGAAAGAGAGAGAGAAAGATCGCCGATCGAACACCCGACGGGAGGGGAGGAACCGATGAACTTACGGCTCCTAATTCGCGCGCTTCCGGGTCAGGAAGCTTCCTTTTCGAGAAGAATGAGAAATCGAATGGGAATTCAAATTGCGTCGGGAAATTCCTACGGAGAGTTTCCCCGGGAAACTTGTTCAATATTGCTCGCGAATGTCAAAGGTAACGTGACAGACGGTGACCCGCTTCAAATGCGAACTCGGCTCGAATATCCTGTCCCAGCGCGCGCGGCAGTAATCGTCGACCGGCTGAAATTGCTGGCGACCTATTGCGCAAATACCCGAGACTTTGTCGGGGCCACACTGTTGAAGTTCGGCTGAATAAAGAAGTATTCGACCTTCTTTACACTCGTCAAATAATTCATTTCCCACGCTTGTGCTTCAATGCAGCTATAGCCCCGCGGAGCCTCCGTCTGATTTCCGCCACGTATACGTTGTGGAATAATCGTTGGCATTAACGAGCAATTCTCTCTCTCTCTCTCTCTCTCTCTCTCTCTGGCACGAAATAGCCGATTAAAAGAGGAGCGTTCACGCGGAAAAAACACGACTCGTTGATTGGAATCGCGACGAGAGATCGAGGAAAGCCCAGTGGCACAATTCATTCGCAATATATTGGTCGCAATATTGGTTATATTGGCATTTATTGGAGTTACGTTGAACGAATGTTGCCTGATACAAGCCAGACAGCCAAACCTGCAGATTTTGCACAGTATTTGCTACAAATTTTGTCAATAGCTCGCTAACAGAAATATAACAGGATTCGCTAGCAGAGCCTGACAACAGATTAATCTGTGCTACATTGAGAAAATAAAATTGAAATTTTGCGAAGTAAACGTTTCTTGTGACGTTTCCTTCGATACTTATCGGTTGGGAGAAAATTTGACTGTGGCAATGGAATATATATATATATCTTTGTGAAATATACCCAGGTTTTCTTATCAATTGGTTTATTTGCTAGGAATAAAATTCCATTTCTCCGTATTTGAGCAAACATTGATTTCTGTGAAATAAACCTTATATTTCACAGATACATTTTTAAGCCTTTTTTTCTCAATGCAGTAAATCCCGTTATAATTCCATTAGAAAGCCGTCGGCAAAATTTATAACAGGTACTACCTAAAATCCGCTTTTGCTTTATAGCGGGCAAAATTCACTCAATGTATCGTCAATGAACGCCAATACTGCACCAATGTATCGCCAATGAATTGTGCACGTATCAGGGAAAATCGAGAGAAAGTTCTGTTTCCATTCCTTCTCTTCACACAAAGTCAAAGAGCAGCGGAGAAAAACACACGAGAGGCATGCGGGAATTTGCGCGGCTGCTGCTTCTCTCGTTGCATACGCACGCACCCACACGCGCACTGTCTCGAGATTTATGACGTAATTTTCGTTTGAGAGATGGATGACTCACATCCTATGATCCGCTTGCGGATGTCGTCGGGCCGAGTGTTGATGTGTATCGTTGAGCCATTGCCGTTGCTGATGGTCGCCATAGGTATGTCGGTGGGATTAACGCGCGATTCGAACCTCGCCACCTAAATGAACAGTCGAACGTGAGTCGTGAGGAGGCATGTCTTTTTCCTTTGTAGAAGCGTCTCGAGCAAAATTACACATGCACGTGTTACAAAAGCGCGACATTTATCACAACCGAGAGAGTAAGAGAGAGAGAGAGAGAGAGAGCGAAATAACTGAATTTAGATCGAGAGGAAAGAAATCTACGGAAGATGTACCCGCAAAATATTCTCGATTCGAAATTAATCCCGACTCTTTTCAACACGACACTACGATCCCCACTGCGACGTCGAGCGTCGGACACCGAATGCGCTCGATGCGCCCATCGTCGCGCTTAATACAAACAAGATTACACGTGGGAGGGTAGGTGGGTGCGTATCATCGACACGCGATTTCACTCTCCTCCAGATCCGGCGATAACGGCAACGGCACTATTTAATCGCACTTTCGACTTTATCTCACTCACGGATGGTGCACCGACGAGGGAGCGAGAGAGAGAGGAAAGAAAGGAGGTAAAGGAAGCAAGTATGGGAAGAGGGCGAAAGAGAGAGAAAGAGAGAGAGTGTCGCAGGGTGGTTTACGCATCCTTTGGCCCGCTTCCCTGCCGGGCTGAGCACACACAGAGGTCGTCCACCCTCGCCCACCCTTAGCCTCCCTTGGAATTTTGCAGCGGCCAACGGCCTTCTTCGCGTTATCTCGCTCGTTCTGAAACGATCTCTCTCTCTCTCTCTCTCTCTCTCCTATCTGTTAAAAGTATCCTCGTTCTCCTCTCCTATTCACCTTGCGCCGCTGATGGTGTGCACCGTTAGCAGGAGTACCGACAGGACGAGTGAAGTAGTCGTCGCGGTGTCGCGACGTTTTATACAACGGGCGCCGCCCCGACGAGCAGTGGTAGTGTGCACGCGGCTCTGTCCGGCCCGGCCACGACACGAGCGTCACCGTGCATACACGAGCTATTTGCGGACACCGCGAAGCGACCGGTATCCGCGCACCGAAATACGCGCTCCCGGTGATGCGGCCGCCTCCTGCTGCCGCCGCCCTCGTCGACGGTGTACGATCGCATATTTCGCCGTGGGAAATCCGCTCCGATAAAGGGCGAAAATATAATTCGATCGATCTCGTATTGTCCCCCTTCTTTATTTCTCTTTCTCTCTCTTTCTTCCCCTCTCTCCCTTTCCAGCGATCCTCTTCTTCCTTTTGTCTTGGGATCAATTTTCAGGAACGCCAAGCCAGCTCGTTTCGTAGGAATTAAGGTCAGTTGTTCTTCGTAATTACGGAAGAAACAAAAAGTATCGCACGGTGAATTTTTATCGGAGCGTTCTTAGATCGTCTTAGATTAAATTCGAGGAGTTTCGCTTTTAATCCATTCCGTGGCCAAGCGGGATATTTAATTAAACACCCCACGACGGTGTTTGCGTTTCATTTTGTTGTTATCATATGTCTTACGGCTTGTACTTTTATATACGGGGTGTCCAAGCATAACATTTAAATATACTGGGAATCTTAAAAGTATGATAATAAAAGAAATATCCTTTCACGGTATTCCTCCGAAACCATTCAAATTGCACTGCTCTAAATATATTTCTCATATTGTTAAAAACAAAGGAGATATTTAGGTGTTCTCCTTACGCTGGGACACTCTGTACGTGACACTTCTATATATCTCACGAAATTAAGTGTAATTTTATTTTATAATTGTGCGCTATTTGATGTGGGTTTTGCCTAAGAAAATCGGTAAACCAAGTTTACGCGCAGCACCTGATGAAAATTTATTTGCAGGATTCATAGAAAAATGGAACAAATTATTGCCTAATTTGCCAAGAAGAATGACGAGAATGACTAGTAATAACTAAAATAAAGTTAAAATTCAAGTTCTATTTTTATGATATAGTTTCTTTTTTTAAATATTATTTCATTATTTAGTTTTGTGAATAAAAAAGATCATAAGCTTATAATATTTGTTATTTCTTAAAAACTAAATTATGAAATAAATATTATAGAAAAGTGACTCAACATCATATATATATATTAGGATATAAGAAATACTCCAACGGCCAATGGAAATTTTAGAATTTATTCACGGAAAGATTATGAACGCTTTCCGAGTAAATAATCATTCCCGTGCGCATCGTTCGTGCGATGCAAAATTAATAAAAGATCTCTATTGCGTTTGATCACTGACGTTTACACAAAGAGATAGTGAGCCACTTGCATTGATCGTAAAATCGGCATGTGATTATTAGCTAACTTTTCAAAACAAATGATTATATCGCCCACTGATAATTTCAGTAAAAAACACTTCTTCTACGTGATGTTCCTTTTTACGCTGAAAAAATTAACTGCTCCCTTCGAGTCAGGGCAAATACAGCTTTATCGCTCAATAAATTCGCAGCGACTTGGCGTTTGAACAAGATCAGCGGTTTTTCTTTTTTTTCCTCCGCAACATCTATATCTCACGTTGACTTTTCGATTATGTGGCGAATGATCAAGAAGAAGCGTGTCGCTCTACGCGAAATACGTGCATTTCACATGTACGTATTTCGCGTTGCGAATACATTTTGTGCCCATGAATAAAACACCTGAGAACGAGCACACTTGCGCGCTATATCGGCGCGGGCTCGCCTTCCTTCGTACGTGTATCTGGTAATAAAAGGCGAGTCAAGGATACCGGGCGGAAAGCACCAAAAGGGTTAATAGTCAACGCGAATAAATCAACGAAGACGAACACTCGTACAGTCATAACCCCATCAGTTGATTTATTTCCACGATTCCAAGTGCAATCGAAGCAATGGCGCACACCTGATAAATAACACTCTGTTAAACGTGTCAAGTATCGTTGACGAGATGGTGTTTTTCGCGTACATACGAATCGAAAAGCGTTGTATCTTGCTGAGCGTGTCCTCTTGCTTAACGGGATCTTGCGTACAACGACTGAGTTACACCACACTATAACGTGCTACACGTCGTTCTCCTCCTTCACACTTCTATAACAAACTCTTTCTTTTTTCTCTCGTCTCATGAGATAACATCCGCGAATACTTTCACTTTGTTTGGCATCGCGATCGGCGATAGAATATCGTGCGGTGTCATTAAAATTGTACAATTCGAGAAGAAACGGCGGATTATAAACAGCTGTCCGACTCGACCGTGTCGTAATCATATATATATATATATATATGTATATATATATATATATATATTATGTATGTATATTGTTACATCATATGCATAAAAAGTGAATTATAAAAATGCACTGGTCTTGCGCCTGACTGTTCCGTAACCTGTTCTTGCTGACGCAGACGAGGTCGGACGTCTCTCCTCATCTCCCCATCATCTTTCAACGTTACCGTCGTAGTGTTCCTTCAACGATCTCGCGTTAATATCCAATTTTTATATGAATTTTCTATATATGTACTAGGCAAATCGTTACAATGCGGAGAACGTGACGGGTGATAGATGCAGAGGATGTACGCATCGCCGTACAGGTCGAACGCGCGCCTGCCAGCACAGCGAGTGTCACGGCAACCCGGCTTGCTGACCTGCACGGTTGATGCAACACCCTGGTGCACTCGTGTGCGCGACACGGCTCGGACATTCGTTTTCTCCAGTTAGCGGAGCGTCACAAGTGGTCATTTGCGAGCCACCGTTCATAAGTCCACGCAGTGATCCGTTACGACGGGCGCAGCAAAAACAAGGCATCCGGGAAAGATAAGTATCTTTGTTACATTTTTGTTCGTCATGTTGATTTTCGCTTTATTACCGTCGCCCCCGTCGTAACCGATCACCACGCAAGCACCAATGAGCAGCGGCTCGAAATTATGGCGAAATTAATGTGCGTCGTTAATTGTTCGTAACTTGACCAGCGGGGAAAAATGCGTCCGAGCCGTCTCGAGCGAACGAGCGCACGCGGGACACACTGTTTATCGTCGCGACTCGACGCGATGAACAACCGTCGTCCGTTATGAAGTTGTCTCTTCTTGAGCGGAATCACCTCTCTCGCAGGCGTAAACGGTAAAACTGACTCGGTCCTCGGGGCTCTTCTTTACGATTCACTGCGTTCAATTTTGCGACTAATACTTAGAAAGCGAGACCAGCTTCCGAGTAAGTAGTGAATATCTTCTCGATCGAATTTGCGTACGCGGCTGTCCTCAGGTCAAGGCCAAGATTGAACTTCATGGCAGTCTTCATAATGGCCTGCAAGAAAAGAAACACGAGGCTATTCGTGTCCGGCTTTTTCTGTTGCGGCCTATAAAAGGTGTCTTAAAATAGTCAAGAAGATATCGTGGAATTTTCGAAACGGCAAACCGGTTTTCTTTTCTGCTGAATGAACGAC
This sequence comes from Dinoponera quadriceps, assembly GCF_001313825.1. Classification (NCBI taxonomy): domain Eukaryota; kingdom Metazoa; phylum Arthropoda; class Insecta; order Hymenoptera; family Formicidae; genus Dinoponera; species Dinoponera quadriceps. The sequence goes on from NW_014555920.1 coordinate 1,504,020, forward strand.
TTTGGCGCAGGATCGTAAATAACTACGGAAATTGCTCGATCAGAAAACACTTTTTGCAAGAGAGAAATCTCTAAAATTGCCGAAACTTTTGACCGATTTACACGGAGGAAAAAGACTGAATTGGTCGAATTAACATAACAACGAACGGAGTCGAATTAATGTGCGTCGTTAATTGTTCGTAAAGGCTTGTTTTGTCACGTCAAGGCTCCCGGTCCCTCGCTGCAACTGTCCTTGTTTGATGACGTTATAAGCGAGAAAAAACATGCCAAGAATTATACATTCTACATTCAAAGAAAAAGATGCCCCTACGAAATGATATTCGTGGTCGATTCAGCACACTTGTAAAATTGTGAAAACACTTTTCGTTCACTCGAACAATCGATAAGTAGTCGTAAAATTAATACCGACAAAATTATAAGAAAAGAGATTAGAAAGGAAGTTTCCATATCAAATTAATTTCGTTAATTAAATAATATTAAAACAAGGACAAGAGTTGCAGCGAGGAGCCAGCAGCCTTAATTCGACCAATCTTTTTTTCTCCGTGCAACGTTACGTCGATTGGTCTTTTAATAATTACCCTGGCGGATCTCTCCATCGTATAATCCAGACCGGAGTGGACGATGTCTTTTTCGGAAGCACCGGAAATACGCTTCTGGAAGGCTTCAGACGGAGTAACGGGGATACGGCCACCGACGCGACCGAACCTGCGCTCTAAGGACTCCTGTACCGATTCTGCGGGCACAGATCAATTTGTTGACCACACCTTTTAGAAATAACGCGCGTCTGCGACGTGAATTAATTTAGTTGTTTCTCGACCGGGTTGGACGTACCTAACAGGTGATGGTTGGATTCCCTCTCGTACTTGAAAGTCAGGCGGCCGTAGGACACGTGGTTCAAGTTCTTCAGCCACTCGAAGAACGAGACTGTGACACCACCAGCGTTAATGTACAGGTCCGGAATTACGAGAATATTTCTATCAATTAAGATCTGATCTGCGGCGGGAGTGGTCGGCCCGTTGGCAGCCTCTGCGATGATCTTCGCCTGCGCAGAGAACACGATTCGCATTGCATTGTTCAGCGTGTCGATGTATCGTGCTGTCAACTGATTTATTCAGTCAGTTTACTTGTCAGCACCCAAGTGATCCTCACCTGAATACGTCCAGCGTTTTCTTTGGTAATTACTTTCTCTATGGCAGCGGGTATAAATATATCACATGGTTCGTACATAAGGTTCTCGCCTTCGTACGGCTTGGCTCCGGGAAAGCCGATGATGGTGCCGTTTTCTATACGATACTCTTCCAATTCCTAAAGCGCAGGAAAAAATTCGATGAGAAAATCTTATAAGTGGATTATTGATTGGTTGATTACGTAAATTTAAAATGAAGAAAATAAGATAAAAATTCGTTGAGCCCCTCCAGCTATCTCCGGCTTTACTTTTTAATCTTTCCTGAAGAATATAATAACTTCGTAACTTTGAAACTTGTGAAATATGTGACAAACTGAAATGTCTGTCCAATACGTTACGTAAAATCGCGGAGTAGTTACCGGAATACGGTACATTTTTCAGCCATTCTCAGTTATTGTCACGCTTGAACATGGTTAATGTGTAGGAATTACGTAAAATGTACCGTTCAGGAATTTATGTACTTAGCGATTTTACGTAACATACCGGATAGATATATCGGTTTGCCTCATATTTCACAGGTTTCAAGCTTACGAAACTATTATGCTCTTTAGGGAAAACTAAAAGAATAAGCATTTCTCGTACAACCAACATGACCATCGGAGATGATCGAGCCTTGGCCATAACAAAAAGGAAAAATTTTTTTAATAGATTATTATAAGCAGATGCTATAATATTGATAGAACGCTGTTAACTACCAATCGAGAATAATAGTATAAACTAAGAGGTGAATACTGTAATACTAATCGAATACTAAGCACATTGTATTCATCATAGAAGACATGGCAATTACGATGGAGTTGGCCAAAATACGTGTGCGAGGGAATTACCTTCGGATCGATGCCTTCGGAGTTGTAAATGGCTCCGTCGTGTTCGATCACACCTATGCAAGCGGCTCCGGCGCGATGCAAGTAACGCATGGAATGCAAACCCACGTTACCGAAACCTTGCACAATGAATGTTTTGCCTCCCCAGCCTGGTGTGGTACCTAAAAATTATTATACGCGTTAATTAGATTACGTGCGATATACATCATAAAATATATATATATAATTATCGTATATTTAAAAAGTCCGGTTTAATTTTCTGCCTTCTTCGACGGCAAATCCAACACCTTCCACAACAAAGGTAAATGAACGCCGTGAAAACGTTAAGAAATTGACCAATCACAGTCGAATATGAGGAGAATGACCGACTGTAATTGGTCAATTTTTTAAGGTTTAGAGCTTAAATTCTCATTGTAGACCCCGCTTAATTTGCCTCTATTAAATGCAATGAAGTCGTCGAATCGATTCAAAAATCGAGCCAAACTTCTCAACCGGTTGCGAATCAAAGTGAGGAATTCGCGTACGTACCAATCATGCTCATGTAATTGGCCTCGTTAATGAAGTTCTCCAAACCGTGGAAGACTCCACGTCCTGTCGCAGAGATACGACCGTGAATACCACCCTGATTTATAGGTTTACCGGTGACACAAGCGTGAGCGTTAATGTCGAGATGGCCGATAGTCTTCGCATAAGTGTCGGCTATCCAGGACATCTCTCGTACACCAGTACCCATGTCAGGTGCAGGAACATCGACGCCAGGTCCTGGAAATTCATTGAGAAGCCTTTGAGAAGTGTCATATCACAGAAGAGCGAGCTTTTTCCGCGTCTTCAGTTATTCAGCGTTATCCCTAGCTCGCCACATTCCGATCCGATGAACCGTTCTTCGATTTTCTAGGTTTTACACGGTAAAAAATTTGGTGTTAAATTTAACACATTTCACGTGTACCAAACTTTCGTGTTAATTCCACACGAGATGAATGTGTTGAAAAGTAACACAAATATTATGTCAAAAATTAACACAAAATTAATACGTTAACATGTTAATCGATACTGAAGTATAAAATGTGTTATTTTAACACGTACACATGTTGAATATCGACTCAACAAAAAATACTGAGATAACATAAACACAATATAATTAAATCAACTTACGAGTATATTGAAAATTAGCATAAAAATTTTAACAAGGACCCAATTTTACCATACAAGTGTAAAATACTTTTTACTATACGGCACATTATTTTTTTTCTCGAAGTATCAGATGTCCGCTATAAACATTACTTTTTTTTCGGTCGTATTTGCTAAACCACTTGAGAATTTTCCTCCGCAAATACACTATCTTACATCTTATTTAGATTCTGTATTTCCAAAATTTGCACATCACGAGGTTAAAAATACTGATTAGAATGAGAACAACGAGGTAGGAAAATCGAGCAGTCTCACGTGTCAGAGCGTGGTGAATTAAAGACTCGAAAACAAACGTGGCCAGCTGGGGTCAACGGGAAGCGCGCGAAATGCGCATAAAAATGTCTATACTATCGCGCAAGATAAATAATTCATAGGATGTTAATCCATCTGCAATCTTGTGTCGCAAGTGGACAGTAGATTAATCTGTTTACACGTTTCACGCGCCCCCTTCCAACCTCGTATCGGCGTTTATCGTTATCTATCTAAACGCAAGAACGATTGCCTGCGGCACTCGAGACGGTGCGTTAATGAATCTCGTTCTTCTTCTTCTCACGGACGCAAACGTGAGCGAACAAAAGCGTTTCAAGGAATTAGCCGTGCAAAAGTCGGGCTAATAAATCTTTACGGCAATCAATCCGGGCCGCATAGCAGCTGTTGCCCGCCACGTGTTTGCTCGGTTGCGCGTGTATTGTGTGTGCATGTGTGACGTAATCGGTGGCGTCATCGGCCACGTCGATCGTGTGAATTTCTTACGCTGATAAACTCGCGGATAATCACTCTCGGAGAGCGGAGCCTCCTAGGTAGGATGGTTCTCGCGTCTTCTCGCGGAGGCATCTAAAATTATCGCGCAAACGTCACGTGCGCATCGCTCCATCACACCCATTTACGATGATGTAACGGTCGCGTAAATTACCTCTTCGTCGAGAAGTCGACAGAGTCGAAGTCTTCTCGGCTCTCTTCCCCTCCCCCCCCCCTCTTTTCTCCTGCCACCCATGCAACGAATGTGCTCGACACAAGCTGCTTACCGATGAAACCTTTCTTCGCCAATTCTAGCGTGAATCTCCTGGTGATCTTCTCCAGCTCGTGCTCGGAGTAGTTCTTAGGATTAATCTTGATGCCCGCTTTCGCACCTCCGAACGGTACGTCGACGCACGCACATTTGAAAGTCATCAGAGCCGACAGGGCCTTAACTTCGTCCCGTGAGACGTCCATCGAGAAACGGATACCTGTGGACAGTCGATTAAATTAAACGCCTGTGACAACTTCATATATAATTATTAATCGGGAAACGCAAAAGTACGTTAATTAATTAATTTTCGAACGTTTAGAAATTTAGTTTTAAAGTTTCGGAAAAAAAGTTTCTGTCCCGAAAGAAATTTCTTACAGAAGATTCGTTTAGAGAGATTCACGCGTGTTTAGTTAAAACCTGACACATCTACTTTTTCCGCAGAGGAGGTGAAGAAACTGAACAAATCTGCGGGAAAATTTGGGAAAAACCGGGTTTCTTCCGAAATTTCAAAGATATATCGAAAATATACTCTGAAATGAAGTCTCGTATGAGAAAACTTCATATATAACAATAATTATTATTTACTTATATATAACTGTTATTTATACTCAATTATCTCATTGTTATTACTCGATTGTTTACGTATAATTAATTTGTATATAATTTCTAGCCCTTTCTTTTTGGAAGTTTGCCCTTCCCGTTGGTTGCCGCTTTGTGACCTATGAAACACTTCGTGTAATTCGGAGGAATATATATCGTCATTGTGCATGATGCATATGTAAATATATCATCGCATAATCTTGGCATGTCGGTGGATTAGAATATGCGGCATGTCTCTAGTCGTTCGTTCTTTATCACGGGATCGGTCTGCAAGCGAGAAGCTATAAAAGAAGTCTAAAAATACTATCATCGACGCTTCGCAAACATCTTTTAAGCATCCAAACACGCTCGCTCACGCGCTTACAAACCTACACTCACGGTCATACGATATTTGCCTTCTAATTGGCGTTTCGCATGTAAAATTTCACGTTACGCGAATTATCGTCCGTTCGTTAACGGGTTTCCCGACCGACCGACTCGTGACGTCCATCACGTGACGGCGTATTTTCGCTATCTTGTATAACAGCGGCAAAGTAGACCCACAAATATGCGGTCTCCTCGTGCGCTAATTATTATCTAATCCAACACAACTTGACTTTGTTTTCGCAGGCCGTCCTGCCCCAAGGGAAATTTTTACAGAAATTCATGTAGAAAAATTCACGTGTGCTCGATTAAAACCTGCCGTATTTAGTTCTTTCCGTGACTCGTGGCGTTTCTAAAGGACCGTCTATATTGGAGATAATAACACTGCGAAGTAGGGAACAAGAGAACAACACATTTCCCAGTGGAATAACGGTATAATAAGCGTAACACGCTCATCCCCATTTCCTATTCCCTACTGCCTTATTACTACCCCAATACTCTTTATTTATTACTTCCAATGTCGACCTCGAATCCTTTGCTGTTTACTTCCAATGTAGACGGTCCTTAAGGCGAATCGCCGAAACGGCGTTGAGCGGCGGCGGTGAGGATCATTGACTCGAAATATCATGTCATTGTCATTAAATGCGTCCTACGGGTGGATTCCCGATTTATTTTCGGCCGCTCGTTCACGGCTTGGCGCGCACGAATAAAAATCTCAGACGGTCTGGCATCGTTCATCGTCGAATTTTAATCAGTTGATCGAATCATATACACGGAAAAAAATTAATAACAATCCGAGACTCGTGTTCTCACGTGTGAAAGCAAGAATATGTAATCTTACGTGAAAGAATTCCACGTAGTTCTACTAAAAATATATTTATATCGTTCAAGAATCATTTCCATGAATTGAGAGGAGAAAGTATTTGACAGAAAGAACGATATCCTCGAACCGAGAATTTTATCTGTTCGGTCAGAATTTTATCAGATATCGTTCTTTCTGTTCAGTATTTCTCCCCTCTATTCATAGACATTATTCTTGAGTAACGAGAATACGATACTTTTAGCGGGACTAAATATAGAATTTCTTCATGCACACACAAGAGCAAGCTTTATCTTCGTATAAGATTATGTATTCTTGTTTATATATGAGAATATAAGTCTTGAATTGATACTAATTTTTTCCATGTACTCTCTATCGCCGATCGGCCGTCGTTTCGGTTTCCTTGACATTCTAATGATATTATAATGTAATGTAAATAAATTATAATGTAATATTATAATATAATAATATACATAATAATATGCATAAAACAAAAACATATAATGTTCCGCTGAAGACCGTTTTACATTGTCACGCCTCAGCTCGACGGACATCGCGATAAGCGTCGGGTCGAGGAGAAACTTATCGCACGATTAATTGATTCAATTAACCGGCGTCGCAACGCGAGACGCGTCGAGACTCTTCTGTCTCTTTTTTTCCCTCATCGCGATATACGTTTAGAATTTTTCGCTGCAGGGACTCAACCTGGTTACAGTGTCGTATGCTAAAAAAGGGACGAGGCAGCTTTCGTCAGCTGTCCCCCCCCCCCTTCACCCTCCCAATGAGATCATTTCGGAGCCTTCTCCGCCTCTTTCGCATCTGGACGAATGGAATTTTCAATTCAAACGGACACACATCTGCCATTACACATCCTTGGGACAAGAGATCGGAGTCGGCGAAGCCTTAAAACTCGCCTACGCGTTGGGCGTTGAACGTGCAGGCAGCGCAACAGCCGAGCAACCTGATAACTGGACGCATAAATATCGCTGGTTCGGTGACTAATCAGGATTTTTTCGTAACTCTTCGCAGCCGTCCGACCGTGGACGAGACAGAGATAGAGACCAGGGGCTCGGCTCGGTCAGCCTCGATAAAACTCCGAAACTTTTCGCTCACGCATGGGCTCACGCAACCTATATCGATCGCGCGAACAATGATAGCCTCTCTCGCTCTGTCTCTCTCCCTCTTTCTTTCTCTCAGACAAAATCAAAGAAAAAGAAACGCGACAATGCGGACAACGCACGAATGTTAATTGCGAAAATGTTATTGAGATACGTGTGTCTCGTCGTTCGACCTTATCAACGCTCGAAGGCGTTTCGTAACGAGGTATGTTTGAGAGAGAGACAATTCGGAAGATACTCGGGCGCAGTCACATGCGAGAAAGCGAGGCACGCCGCTTATCGCTCTCGGGACGATGATAAATTTTCCTTATCAGCCGGCCACTCGATCGTCTTACGACACGCGTCTATCTTCTCGGAGAAGTTTCGCGCCGGCGACATCCTTGAGACAATCCGAGGATGCGAAGCGAAATTCACACGCAAAATACGCGCAATACCCCCCTCCCGCCCGGCACGGCGGAGAAACACTCGAGTTCCCGGTCGGCTAGTCGAACCTGCGGAAACAGATTTTGCGCAGTGAATTCGCTATGAATTGCCGCCGACGGCTCGAAAATATTACGGAACCCGTGGAGAGAGCGCAACGTGGCAGATCGATGGCAGAAACCGAGGGACAGGATCTAATCTGTCGTCCCGCATCCGCATCTCAATGGCTGACACAATACCGATTCTTTATGCTCGGTTTTTGCCATTGATCCGCCGTTAAGCTGTGTGGACGCAGGTAACAAGCCGTAAAATTCTCACTAAACCCGCTACCAAATCGCTCTGGTATGCTGCTAACATTTTGTTTATAAACAAATAAATGCAAGTAAATAAATAAATATGTGTATAACTAGGTTAAAATTATTTTGAAATTATTTAGCGCACATAAATTTCTCATGTCTTTGTTGAGTATACTTATAAAATGTATTTACAAAATTATAAATTAAACATATATTTAATTGTACATATATATATTTTTTTCTTTTTAATAAGAGTATGAGAAATGCGTGTATGTGCTAAATAAATAAATTTAAGAAGGGTAAATAAGATTAATTCGAGATATTAGAACGAGAGGTTGAACATCAGTGAGGGGCGGATGTTAACGGACAGGAAGAACGCGCGACATTTGACGCGAAAACGGCAAAGGAGAGCCGAAAAAGATAAAGAGAACAAAAGGAGTCAGGTATGCAGCATACCTCCTTTGCACGGCGTCCGATGAGTGGAATGTTGGGCGCGATAGCCGGTGATCATCTCGTAGTCGCCGGAGTCGCGTCTCAGCGGGAACGTGGTCTCGAGGATGTGGTCGCACGGCTCCATCAACATCAGGATGCCCTTGACCTTCTTCTTGCGCTCCTCCACTGGCAGCCGCGAGCGCTTGCCAACATCCTCGACCAGCTTCTCCTCGACGATCTGGCAGGCGCGATGGAAGAAGTACTCCACCATGTCGAAGAACTTGGGATTCGGCGCCGTGGGCACGTCCTTCAGCCGCTCCGGGATCTGGTGGTCGGCGTAGCCGCGGGTGTTGGCCTGCACGGCAGCCGGCAGGACTCGCGCCAACATGCCTCGCAGAACGTCGTTGCTCGGCGCCTGCTTCAAGGCGATCGACGAGCGCGCAAGACCCCGCACGTGAAACATCTTCGTGCGACGGACAAGCGTGACGATGACGACAACGGTGAGGAAGACGACGGCGACGAAGAGGAGAACGATGACAGGCTACGATGACAGTCACGACGTTCAATCCGAAGAACCGAGCTAATCCGATCGTAACGATACTGACTGAACACGACCCGTCGGCCGACTGCGTCCGATCACACGCGACTTTGTGCGATGAAGACGAGTGGTGAGGATCGATGGGTCGACGTTCGATCCTCTCGTTCGCCGGATCGACCGTCCTCTCGATACTTTCGAGAGACCCGATTGCCTCCCACATCGATAGTCTTAACTCGATACCTATATCGATCCCCGTCATTTAACTTACTGACTTGCATATAGTTTCTGTACATGTGTGTGTGTGTGAGTGCGTATGAATAAATGAATATTATATGATAAATATATGCATATTTGATTTGAAACGCATTGAAATGAGGCTGCACTTCGTCGTTGGAGCGTAAAATTGGGAAACAATAATATCTAATCTACTATCATCGCTTACCGCGTTCCGTCCTGCAGCCGAAAGGTATTTTCCTCAATGACAATAGCAACACTATTGTATGATAAGTAGATAATATTTATATGTGTATATATAGCTACTTCTACGGTTTTTCATTTCCTGATTAACTTGTAGTTTAGATTTAGCCCGATGATAATGTAAAAATTGTTTTCTTTTCACGACTATCAAACTTTACAAGTCACCACCATAAAACCACCAGTTTAATGATCAACCATGAATAGAGAAAAGCAATTTTTAAATAATCATCAGTTGAAATGTAAACCACAAGTTAACCAGAAAATGAAAAACAAGGCCTTTTTATCTATCTAATATTTAAGTCTTTAGATAAGGCAATCATATCAGTCACAATGTTGTTGGCCTTGCTTTTTGGATCTCTATACTAATTCATTATTTATTTATAATTATTCTATTACTTTATTAGATTATTTGGGACTAGTAAAGTTATTACTATTATTATTAATTCGCACTATAATTTCAGTTTTTCATTAGATAACAGCCAGCACAAGAAACTTTGAAATTAATAAAAAAGTAATAGATACAATATATACTATATATGTATATATATCAAAATATCGTTTTTACTTGATCTTTTTATACAATATGACGATTATACAAGGAATGTGTACCTTCGTCTTAATAATATTTTGTTTTTTCAGTGCCCCTGCAAACAACAAGTCGTGGTTCTGTAATTTTATACAAATTGGAAACTTTCTTTTACAAATACTATTCTCTGCTTTAATCTACGGTATCCTTCCGTATTGTGTTACAGACTTCTATTATTCAATAATTGCACTCGCTAACAACTTGTTAAAGACTAACATTTCAGCCTTTCCTTCATAAGTCGCCAATCACTTTCCCCTCTTATGTACTGCTCGTTGTAAATTATTATATTGCAATATCATACACTGTAATATATCAATGATTACGCTCTGATTTCCAGTTTGGTTATTGCATCGTGTACATTCTCGATCACACTGTATATGTATGGACGCTCCATAGAATTGACTTTTAACATTGAGAGGATTAAACTCTGCATGTCCTATAAAGTGAACAAGTAAAATACACGATATCTTAAGCCGGTATACATTATGGTTTCATCTTACACTTAAGATTATCTTAAGTTCATCTTCAGATGCTGTACGGCTCATTTCATTGGCTACGAAAAATCTGAAGATAAATTTACGACAGTCTTGAATATAAGATCCAACTGATGAATACCGGCCTTAAATCTGGCAACTAGTACCACATGAATGCAGCATAAGAAGAATAATATATAACACATTACAATTACCTCGTTATATGGAGTGCCTTCTGGAAACATAACATGTGCGCTCATCACAGCGAGAGCCACACTATCACCTCGCTCATAAACAGTATCAAAAGGTGATTTAAAGTAACACAGTGCATAAAGTATACAACCCAACGACTGAAAGGAAGGCACACTATAATTAAATCCATTACTCAAGCCATTACTCGTATCTGATCGAAGAGACTTGTTTCACTGCTGCTGCTGCTTACCCAGATGTCTGTTCGTTCGTCAACCATGCAATAACTCTCAACGTTGAATAATTCTGGCGCCCTGTACGGCATGGAGCACCTTTCAGCAGCTAAGTCTTGTAAAGTCCGCGCAGCTTGCGTACCACATACTTGAACTCTGGCAGTTGTTACTGAACCTATATGGAACCTTATTAGTGCTTGATGACAAGCCTGTATGCCAGCTAAATATTAAAAAGACAACATAAAATATTGTCTACCTAAATCCATAATCACAGGTGTCCCATCATCACTAAGTACTATATTCGCAGTTTTTAGATCTCTATGTGCAAGAGGATCAGGCTTGGCTTCATGAAATGCTTTCACACCTTCACAAATCTGTAGAAAAATATTGAGTATATCTATAGGGCTCATATAATCGCTATTCTTAGCTCGTTGTTCTAATTCGTCCAGTAATGTTCCTCTCTGAAATTGCAACAGCATTGATAGGTTTACCAGGTCATTTGGGCCATATTTTCGTTAAAGGATTGTACCAGCGTACATGGTAATATGGTAAAACGATTAACACTTCGCTTGTTGTATTGACGATTGGGTCAGCTATACCCTCACGAGCTGAATCAATGCATTTTATAACATTAGGATGCTTTATCAGATTGTAATATTCTATTTCCTTTGCTGCCATTTGTTGATCCTCCGGCCCATGACAGATGATCTTCTTAATAGCATATTTCTTGTGCGTTGCGGCATCCTCTCCCAAAAGTACCGTACTGAACCCACTGAAAGTGGAAAGTTTTTAATTACACACGCGAAATCACAAATGCGAGATTACTTGTGGGACGAAGATAATTCATATCTTTGAAAAACTTGCCCTTCTCCAAGGTGTTCACGGATCGTATATTTCCTCGAGTTTACCGTAACGGTCTCTTTCGCGCAAATGCAACCCATTCTGAAAATCAGGCTTAAACCTAAGCTATTCATCTTCGTCGTTTGTCATCACGATAAAAAAAAAAAACGCAAAGAAATTTCACGAGAAGTAATCTCGCTCCGTTGTCACTGGCATACAAACATCTTGACACGTCAATTATATTAGGTTAAGAACTCGAGCGAATGTGAAGAGAGTCTATGTGTGAGTGGCTACTGGAATGCGAAGCGAATGTTATTCTCGTCTCTCTTCCTCTCTCTCATCTATATATTGATATTAGGGGTTTCACACATGTATTACTCTTGAACTTGCATCAAACTAGATACCAGAGACTGGGGGATTGGAGGATTCGTGAAAAGAATTCGACGAATTAGTTAATTTTCTTTTTACATCTTTGCTTTGTTTTAATTGATCGAATTCAACGACAATCCGGTGAATTCTCTTTTATCGATAGAAATACCTCTGAAAGTGACTTGAGAACCATCTGATTGGCTGAGATCTTGAGGCACTTTTATCGATGAAAGAAAATTCTGAATACAAATGTTGATCAATGAAATTACAAATATTCGAGTAAACTCGCCCATTTTTGTCAGTTTCACTACGTTTTGAGATACACAATCGACGTCGTGGGATTTAATAAAATTATAAGATACGATTGCGACTATTATGATTAAATTATGCTCTCTTACACTACCATTATTTTATTACACGTTATATATATAGAATGTAATATATATGGATTATAGTATGTTGCATTGAAGTACATAGCAAAATATCATAATCGACTTTGACATGTCTTCGATAGCCTTCAGTTTACGCAATTCAATCGAAAGCTGTTAAATATTTATGCGGTTTGGCAGTTCTTGCTAAATGTGTCATTCGGCTTTGGTTTTGCTGCAGTTTGTCCGCAACCGATTCTCCAGCCCGAAGCCGGACGACTTCGACGATCAATTTCCTCATCGGTCGGAATCAACTCGTATCGAGCTTCGAATCGGCGCCGTTCGTCGCTGCGGCACATGAGAAGCTAGGCTTCAGTGTTTTCGCATGCCGCGTCTGCCACGGATTTACGTTCGTTGTATATTTTTTCGAGTTCACTCTACTCCACCTGTGATCGAAGTGCTTCAGTGCGTTGGAAAAAATGTGACAGCACGCGACACGAAACACCGTAACGTGTCGCATCGTTAACGAGACTGGGACGATAATTGGTCGCGCTGGCTAACCTGATCTAACCTCACTGCGGTGGTGTATCATCAGCCAAATGTTAATGTACAGTTTATTACACAGTATATTTTTTCCTAGCAGTTTTTACGGTACGTACGTTGCGCTCTTCAATGCAATTTGCGAATCGTGAATTGCCGAGGCGAAAATTCGCAAACTTTCTCGCTCTGCCGCAGGCCACGTAAAATATTTGCTTTCTACTGTAAATACATAACGACGGCCGTTGCCCGGGATCACGATAGCGTGATTTTAATTACGAGATCACCACGTTGACTACGTTGTGTATCGTGAGAGATGAGCGAGACAGCGCCGACGAATGATGTACCGGAGAGCAACGGCACGGTTGAGCAGCCTGCTTACAACGGGGAGACGGAGGAACACATTAGTAAATATATCACTTTAATTCACATCCCAACTGCTTGTCTGGTGTATTAGCCGATAAAACTACTTGTTTCATTAGACAAATCTCCAGTGAGCCTAGTAGAGGACAAGATACCGGACTCGGTATGCGACAATAGTCCGAAGAAGAATACCAGCAGCAACAACAGTAGCACAACAAATAGAGCAAAGAAACGGAAGAAGACTCTAAGAGACGCCACTGCCCCAAAACAACCACTTACGGGTTATTTCCGGTAATGAAGTGAAAGAATACAGGATGTCTGAAAACGTGCTGGAAATATTTCAAGGATCAACTTGGAAATGCATTTGGAGTTAGAAAGTCTATGTAAACATGTGTCCTAAACTTTAGTTGTCGCTAAGTTATTGTTTGTTTCATAATTTAACTTTCTAGTACTCGCACTCAAAAGCTTATAGAAACATATAATTGTGTGCAGACTCCCCCCAGTCTGCGTGCTAGTAGTGGAAAATAAAGTGGCCAAAACTCGAGTTGAACAGGATTTAATAAATGAAGAAGTGTTTTTATAGTAATAATCAGAAATCCTATTGAGAACTTAACAGTCACTTCTATAACATACTGTGGTTATGTGCATTGAACACAATGGTGATAATTTTGAACATTTCTTGTAAACAAGATAAACAAAATGCAGAAGAATACTGCTTTATTTAGAATACTGCTTATTAAACCCTATTCAAACGTTCGCCACTTAAATTATAAAATAAACAATAACTCGACAACTTAAGTTTAGGACATATGTTTGTATAGACTTTTTCACTCTAAATACATTCCCAAATTGATCCTTGAAATATTTCCGATAAGTTTTCAGACACCTTCCATATATGTGTATTAAAATATGTCGACAATGAAGCTTGAAATGAGCAGGTTTTTGAATGACCGGCGGGAGAAGGTCCGAAACGAGAATCCGAATCTTTCATTCACAGAGATCACGAAGCTCCTGGCTTCGGAATGGAGCACGTTGCCACCTGATCAGAAGCAGGTTCGTCGCTTTTTCACGATATCCATTTGCATCTCGCTAAGCGCTAAAGGGACACTGAATCTTACAGCAATACCTAGACGCAGCCGAGCAGGACAAGGAACGCTACAACCGTGAAATTAGCGACTATAAGCAAACGGAAGCGTACCGTCTGTTCAATGAGAAACAAACGGAGAAGCAAAACGAGAGTAAAAAAGAGAGGAACGGGACTGGCGTAAATGCCGAGCAGAACGTACGATCAAATTGTCGTCACGCTCGAGACCGATCGCTTCGACAAAATGGCGTTGCTATTGGAAACTCCCCGTCTTTTTTTCTTTCTTTCAGGACGTGCAGCAAGAGAAGGACAATGATTTCACGGGCTTCGACATCCCTATTTTTACAGAAGAATTCCTGGATCACAATAAAGGTGAGGAATGGTCACTGCGGACGGAGTGACATGAGATACACCAAATACTGGTAACCGATGCGGCCAGCCGAATATTAAAACATTCACACGTTTGTTCGTGCAGCCTGCGAAGCCGAATTGAGACAGCTACGGAAAGTCACGTCCGACTACGAGAGCCACAACGCGGTCCTCCAGCTGCACGTCGACACTCTGCACACCGCTGTGAACGAGCTGGAATCCGAGATTTACCAGCAACGAACGACCAATCAGGCTCTACAGCGTCACTTGGACACTCTTCGTTCGCAACTGGCCACCTGCTTCGCCAACATACCGCTACCAGGTGAGCGTCGCCGCGAATCCCCCTCGATTCGACTCAGTCTTACTTCGCCACAATCGTGCAAAAACACTTTGGATTCCCGCAGAGACGCACAACGGTGCTACGTTACAAAATATCGACGGTTACTTCGAGAGGCTGGAATCCCTGTTGAACGGTAATGCCGAGCAGAGTCTACGTAACGCTGTACGCAATGCTATATCTCGTCTCGAGTTAATTGGATGACGATCGCCTCCTAGCAGTACGACTAGTACGACGTCGTTGAAACATCATCGCTCGAGGCATCCATATCGAAAGTAGCGAGGAACGTAAAGGTGTGTGTGTTGTGTGTGTACGCGTGCGTGTGTGTGTGTATGTACACGAGATAGCGAACGTGTTGGTTTTTGACAGTTCATCATGAGTCTACTTTCTTATCTTATATTGAATGATCGCCAGTTATATAAGTGGACATATACATATATATATGTATATATATATGTGTATGTATTGCAGCTGATTATTATTTTTGTAGCAATTCTATGGCGTACGCGCGACAATAATTTAAATCTCATTTTATATATCTATATTTCCGCGATCGAGGAATGTTTTACGGATAATATATATATATATATTACATATATATATTACACGTATATACGTATAATTTAATGTTATCTTTCGCTGCTATTTGTATATTTTAGCTCGATAATTAGGCGAATATGTACGGTTTTCGGTACACGAACATAGGGTACACGCCCGTTGAAATCAGATCAGCATTTTGAATTTACCGGTCGTCAGTCCGAGAACTTCTAGGAAGAAATCCGGATCGTCATTATTGAGGACACATATTTAGCGCTTATTAATAAATTTTGTAACCTTATCACAATTTATTGTCCATATTCAGCATGTGTTTTTTCAGCTGATTCCACATAAACCTGAAATTACGGCGATCTTTAATCAATGTCGCACCAAAATATGCACGCACGCACGCATGTAACGGTGATGGATTTCCCATTTCAAAAAATTTACCGGACTGTGGTCCTTACCTCAAGGACACCGCGTTGTGTCGACGATGTTGTTCAGCCTGCGATACGACAGCTTCGATCTGCGGCAACAAACCGATTATTGTACCCTTCGTTATCGGCAGGACCGATCGTAGAAACTCGAACGTGGGTTGCATGTTTAGCGTCAAGTGCTTTCGCATCGCAGCGGAAATGACAGTCTGGAATTTTTCTCTGAAAAGAAGACTCTGAACGTACACGTGTGTACGGAGAAATGTTTGCTTTTGACAATAATAATATCTCGAGGCATTCGTTTACCTGATTATCTTATTTTCCTCGTAGTAAGGACTCTTGATTACGTCACTGATGAAATCGATCGTGTGCAGCTTGTGCGGATGATGATCGTGAACCTTCATGTAGCATCCGAAGATGTTCGGCAAACAAACCTGAATGATATGTTCCACGATATACCTGGGATACGTTTTTCCATCTTTAAGCAGTGTCTTAATGAGCCAAGTTATCTGTATGAACATATAAAACAGATATATTTCGTTATTATATATATATAATTACGGCGCTGTTGTGCGTACCAAAATGGAATGTTTATGCATGACATTGTCGGACGATGTACTGTAAAAATTCGACATCAGCATCTCGAAGATCGAACGCATGAATTCGCAAGTCGCCTCTTTGAAACACTTCAGCAATATATCGGAAATCTTAAAACTGGCACCGCTGTTGATCTCAGTTATTAAAATCGGCAGGTATTGATCGAAGATATCTCTTATCATCGCCTGCAGAATTATATCACCCTTGACGTTCAATTTCTCCAGACCGAGTATCATCATGGAGAATATTCTCTTTCCCAATTGCTTGATATACGGCTGCGTTGAATTCTCAGGCACGAGTATAACCTTGTTGACCAGCGTTCTTAACATATCGTTCGGTTGATTCTGCGAAAAAAAAAACCCAAATTTTTTAGAAAATCAGAACGTCTCAACGTTTCCGTAATCGGAAATGAGTTGAGTCGCATACTTTAGTATACAGGATCGGCGAAATGCAGAGTATCAACGTCCCGAGGCACCTGTAGATCCAGAATGCCGCTTCCGAGTCTCTTGTTTCCTCCGTTATGGGTATCAGGACCCACTTCTCCAGATTCTTGAAGTACGTCCTACATTTTGCACTATAATGGAATCTCTCCTGTTCAGACTATGAAATTTTTAGTCAGTTGTATTAATTCGCCTCCAGACCAAGGCAGCAGTATTCGATTCATTGAGACCTTCTCAGTACCTTTAAAAGATTCTGCCTTTTCATGAGCGATATTATGAAAGTCAGGATGGGTTCGTTGCTGTTCCGAAATTCCTGCAGATCATCAGCCGATACAAATATATCTTGAATCTCATAAATCTCGGTAATATAATACTGCAGGATCTTTAGTTCCTCCTTGTCAGTGCCGTGACCGACGATAGAACACTTGACCCAGGCCTAGAAAATATCCTGTTTGAATTGTCTCGGAAAGTGTACATAGAGCAAACACATTATTCAATACGAACTTGAATAAGAGTGGTATCGAAATTAACGATTTCTGTCTTCAAGCTTCGTACAGTCTGGCTGTCCTCGAGAAGTGACGCTAAATAATACTGAGTAATTCTGAAACAATATATCTCTACGTTACTGTCGGTACAGATACGCGAATTTTCAGACAATTTTCACCTTGTATCTTTAATGAATATTGATGCCGCGAAATGTTGGAATAAAGACGCAACCGAATGCTTATATTTCTTGGCAGTAGCTGGATCCCTGATTCCCTCGAGCGTGAATATGACAGCTAGTTTGGCGATATCTTTGTAGTTATCGCCGCTGAGAACAGGATCGAAGACTAGTTGACGAACTCTGGAAGCGACAAAACACCAGAGCGCGTCCAAAATTTTTCTGGCACCATCTGCAAGCAAGCCTCGATTAATTGACCTGGACGAGATATATACAACGATAAATATTCACGATAAATATACAACTGAGGATATACTTTTGACCGGGACGCCGGTATTAACGCGCAGAGATAAACATACCGACCTGAATTGTCGCAGGAAACTTGCAAGACACACTTCTCGAAAACGTTGGCGAGCATCCCGAGCAAAGCGGCGATTCTATTTTTCGGACACTCCAAGAGGTAACGATCGATCCAGCCGCCGATGAAATGATGTTCCCCCAGATCCATTTTCTCGTTGCCGGATAAGATCTTATTTAGCACGTCGACGAAGTTTGTCATCATGGAGCGAGATACTTCGTCTTTACGGCAGCTTATTAAGTTGATCTGTTAAACAAATCGAGATATGCGTTTTCTTTTTTTTACGTATGCTTTTAAAGCTCAGTTACCCCCGTGTTGCGTCGAGCCGCAGCTGATGCTGCATTGTTATTATATATACATTAGTGGGCCCACTGTCTCGTTCGTTCAGCGAGACATAACATATATATATCCACGCAACGGACACGACTAGCGTTCGACCCATCTCCACGCGTAATGCGGCGGAGCATTCTCATTGGTTACTCGTATTTGTTACTCGCATTGTCACTCGCATTTTTTTGGTTTCCTATAAAGGGAACTGCCGCGCACGGCGACGGCATTGTTCGCTCGTTAGCTTCGTCGTACGCATCGCGTGACTAATAACAGAATACAAGAAGAAGCCGAGTCTTCATATTCATTGTAAGAAGCCGAGTCTTCATATTCATGATTCATTATAAAACTGCATTACAACCAACGAAACTAGTGTGCGGAGTGACCTTCCTCACACCTACGGAACATGGATAGCCCGATAGCCAAAACCGGTTTTACGACATCAGAGATGAGAAATATGACATGTAGCGAATTTCTTGCGACATGTAATTTTATTTTTTAGTCCCCACTGAAAAAAACATAATAATTTCGTAACCCTGAAACTTACAAAAAATGCGACAAACTCAGATGTCTGTCCGATACATCGCGTAAAATCAATAAAAAATTCCTGAAATAATGGTACATTTTTCAGCTTATTCTCAATTATCATGGTTGAAAAATGTTATTTCAGGAATTATTTCGCGATTCTACGTGACATATTGGACAGACATCTCGGTTTGTCACATATTTTACAGGTTTCAAGATTCGACACGAAACTATTATATTTTTCGTATGGCCGTCGAAGATAGCAGAGCCTTAAATACAGATGATAGAACTTACTGTTTCTGTGAAATGATTAGCTATAGAACTAAAGGATAATCCCTTTTCGTTGAACAACAGCAGACACACCAGTTTCCCTTTCCAAACTAAATTGTGCTTCTTGTTGTTTTCATTGTTTACCTCGTTTGTAGATGGCAACAGTTCCAGCATTGTTAAACACTTGCGAGAACAAAATGTAGGTTACTTACACATCGTCGACACACGTAACCGACGGCACTTCACACACATCTCAACTTACCACGTTAGTAGTATCTGCAGTAATGGCTAAAGTAATAAATAAAGATATGAAATTATATAGGCCGCTTTCGGAGAATTCCCTGACTTTGCTCTTGGAGAATCTCGTATACACGCGACCCTTGACCTGATTCCAATACTTCGCATCCATCTTGCTGTAGTTCTTCAAGAAAGTCCCTGAAAGAATAATCTTTACAACACGGAGTCAACGCGCGGGAAAGTTTTCGTCAGGCTTACCTAGCAGATGCAAGAACATGCTGTAGCTCGATTCCTTAGACTGCTCGAACTTGCCGTCAATTCTATCGTTGATTTGTTTCAGAATATCCGCAGCGCTTTTCCTAAAATAAAAAAAAAATTTGCATAAGAATATATTATGAATATTCTTATAATATTGTAACATAATATATCTCGAACACAGAGACGATTGTGATCGCGAATTTGCAGTTCACATCCATACTTTTCAAAAGACAAGGCCCAGGGCCCGGAAGTCTGCTGTAAGAACGGCTGGTCCAATCTCTTGTGAAAGCAGTCCCAGAGACCCAAAGACACAACTGATATCCTCGGTTTCCACCAGTTAATAATGAGGTCGTGTAACAACGGTATTATAATCTTCAGCTCGGTATCAAGTTCGTCCCTCTCGCCGTCCTTCCCTCCCTTGCAGACATATACTTTGAGAATTTTCTCAACTTGCTCGTAATTAGATCTGATCTGCAAATTCGATGAACGCTTATCTACCTGCGATCTCGCTGGCCTGATCTCTACGTTAAAATTTGTCATGTACTACCCTTGGCGAGGAAGATTGTAAGTATATGCCGTCGCTGCTGTATCCGTACAACAGAGACAAGTGGTATATTATCCAGATGCAGAACAGTTCGGAGTTTTTACAGTCTGACAAAGGACTCACTCTTCTGTGCCAGGACATTACCTCGGTCTGATTCTTATCTAATATTTTATTGATACAAACGTTTACATGATCCCAAAATACCTGAAGATGTATCATTTAACCATGTTATTCGAGCCAGGATGACTGCAGGGAATCGTTAAAAATCCATATTCCTACCTTAGTTTTCACCCTTTCCTCAAAGTTATCGATGAATATCTGAAGCATCAGCCACAATTCTCGTATACACGTACAATTGTACGGCGTTTTCTGCTTCAGATCCGTGGTCCAGTTCAAGGATAACTGAGAGAAGAGTAAATGAACGTTAAAACAATACGTTAGTAATAATATTGTAGGAACACTATGAATTCTTTGATCACAATCACCCTCTCGAACACTTTCAAAGCAGAATATATCAGATCATTGATGACCGTTGCAAATGTATTCTCAAACTCCTCCAATTGCATGTGTATCGAATCCTGGTACCACATAGTGCGTGCACGCATCAGCGTGACAAAGAACCATCTTAACTCTATGTGCATATGATACAAATGAAATTCTGGTTGCTTACACTAAAACAAAAATCAGACATCTTTAGTGGTCTGATACAACTTGATCTGCTTTCCTGCAAAGATGACACATTTTTTTTCAATTACCTTGTTGCCTAAATTAGAAGCTGCATAAAGCAGAGTGGAATCTGGAATACTGTGCAATGTGCTGAAAAACTGCTTGATGGAGCCGAACAAAGTGTCCACATCTTTACTGATTTCAGGTTCTATTATTTCCAATATACTGAGATCCCATCTTATACTGCGACATTTATTACGTATAACTGGATCACTCATAATTCAGTTAGATATCATTAAAATATACCATTAGAATGGCTTTTTACTTACCTGTTCATGTACGCACGAAAATATAAAATGAATTCACAGACCATCTTCCTTATGGAGAAATAATCACGACGATCGTCGCATGCTCCAGATATTGTGATAGATCTGTTGTGTCTACTTAATATCTTCAACTGCATCCTACAAAATTAATATACATGCATCTATGTAAGTTTACAGCGTAAGTTTACATCTCCTAGAAATTTTCTCATTCAAGAACCAAAGCATATTGAGAAAACTATTCTCACTCCATGCAGCTAGTGAGATGCTTGAGATTCATCACAGCTATGGCTCCAGGCATGACGCAGTTGAAGAGACTGACTTCCCTGTGGGAGAAGGAATATTCCGTCTGCAGGAACAGCGCATTTTCCACTTCCTTGTGATAAAACAGGCCGCTCCTGTTCAACTGCCAGTCGTTCACGTTGACCTTGCCCCCGCAGTTGCAGACAGCGTCGAAGTCCATCTGCAAAATCACCCAAATTTAGCGTGAACAGTGACGGATACGTGATACGACGTAAAATAACGAATTTCGCACGCTCGTCCTTACGATCGGAGCCTACGGAGAGAAGACACATCTCGATCTGATCGCCGAACCAAATCGCGCTCAGGCGATCTCGACGGGGATCCCGGACGATCCTGAGGAAGCACAAACTCACACGCTCTCCCGATCGGTGGGTAATTTTCGCGCACTTTGCCGGCATTCGCGGTGACTCGCCGTGAGCTCGAACTCGGGGAGGGATCGAGCAATCGAACGAGAGGTCGAGAGCTCGCGAGCGGAGTTTCGCGTTGTTTACAAATCTCGTTCGAGAACATGAGAGTGAAAGATGGCGGCTGAAGTGGGGGCAGAGCGCGTCAGGTAGCGGGTTAGCCACGCGCGAGCAATAAATGTATAGCGATAAAATGCGTCCACGGCGAGTCGTGTGCCCCTGAAAGTCGTCCGTGCGGGAACGACCCGTACGGCACGGTGACCTGCGCCCGACCCCGACCCGGATTTCGCCGCTCGACCGGCTACCGGCGGCCGAAAAGCGAGGTGCCATAACCGAGATCGGAGCACGGTGACTCACTCACTCACTCGTCGTCGTCAAGACACTCCAGGTGACCTGCAGTGACAGCGATGCTCCTTCAGTGAGAACGACTGAGCTCAGAACAAGTCCAAGGAAAACACGTGCCAATATGAACGTGCAAGAACTTCGTGACGAGGTATCTTGTCTCTCTCTTTTTCTTTCTTCCTTACTTACTTACGTACTTATTTACTTACTTACTTACTTACTTACTTACTTACTTACTTGCTTACTTTCTTACTTTCTTACTTTCTTTCTCCCAGTCGAAGCGAGTCCTCGACGCGCATCTCCCCCGTAGTCGGCGCACGCGAGCATTCGCTTAGGTTAGGTCAAGCCGTCGTGTGGTACTTGAACTTCGATGGCTTTCTATCTCAAGGTTTGTTCTTTCTCGAAGAACTTCCTGAACCAGAAGTTCAGTAAGTCAGAGTGGAACAAATATAGTTGGTTTCACTCTAACTTATTGCACCCCAGTATAGACCAATCTAGGAAGTTCCTCGAAAAATAACAGATCTTTAGTCGCAAGAGACTGATTTATTTTTATTTCATTTTGTTTCCTCTGTGTTTTTCTCTCTTTTTGTCTCCAGTGTACATTCATCTCTTTTTTTTTTAGTATAATGTTCCCCATGAAAAAATATAGAATAGTCTTATTTCCTCTCATGTAAAAGATGAATTTTAAATTGCCTATGTGGTCTTGCAGCCTCCTTTATTACAAGCCATATTCCTCGGGGACATGGAGGAGGTCTTTGCCTTGCTGTTGGAACAAGAGGATATCAATTGGCAAGACAAAGAGCAACGTTCCCTGTTACACGCAGCAGCATATAGGTCTATACTTCCATTAAGATAATAACAACACAACAAGAGAAATTTTTGCCTGTATTCAAGTCTTACCTTATACTTAGGGCTCCCTTAAATTCATCTTCAGACACTTTGTAGTCAATGAAATGAGTTATACAGTATCTGAAGATGAATTTAAGAAGGCCTTAAATATAAGACTTGAATACTATGAATACTAGCATTTAATTTTTTGTTTAAAACATTTATGATATCTCTATTTCAGGGGAAACACCGCTATCGTGGAGACTCTCTTGTTAAATGGCGCAGCAGTCAATAGTAAAGATAAGAAATGGCTAACCCCGCTGCACAGAGCCTGTTGCTCCGGCAATTACAATGTAGTAGATATTCTATTGAAATACAAAGCGGATGTGAATGTTCGGGATCGCAGTTGGCAGACGCCTCTTCACGTAGCAGCAGCGAACAACGCTGTGCAATGTGTAGAGCTCATATTGCCGCACGTATTAAATCTCAATCTCACGGACAGGTATGTGTGTGTGGCTATGTGCGTAATATATTTTTTGGATCTTATCGCTTATCATGCCGATCTCGCGATAAAATTGCGCAATCTGAAATTGTGGATGACTTAATAAATTAATATTGATTGAAATCATTTATTGCTGCAGAGGCGGGAGAACGTGTCTTCATCATGCCGTGTACAATGAACACCTTGAGATGACCGAGTACTTGACGCAGCTCGGTTGTGTGATAAACGCTTCCGACAAGAAGGATCGTAGGCCTCTACACTTCGCGGCGTACAGGGGACACGATGAGATAGTAAAGGTGCTGATAGCCAAAGGTGCCGACGTGGATGTGAAAGTACGAAAAATATTTTCTTCAGAATATACTTTTCCACTCTATCTCTGCCATGTTTATATATACATATATATATGTATGTATATGTATGTATGTATGTATGTACATACGTATGTATTTCTCATGTTTGTGTGTTAAAGGATCGAGATTTGTACACTCCCTTACACGCAGCGGCCGCTTCTGGTAATGTAGAGTGCATGCGCACTTTGATCAAAGCTGGCGCGGATATCGAAGCCAAGAACGTGTACGGAAATACCGCGTTGCATATCGCGTGCCTGAACGGGTTTTCTCACGCGGTCACGGAACTCATCGCTAACGGTGTTAATCTAGGTAGGTTTCCTATCGCTCCCGCTCGCGGATATTAACTGGTTTGTTCAGAAAATATAACAGCTGTACAGCCGTTGAGCGATTATATATATTATTTATATATTATATATATATATTTATAAATAAATAAATAAGTATATATATATATATATATATATTATCTCACATTTTTCACCGCTTGATGGACAGAGGCCGTCAATTATCGCGGGCAGACTGCGCTGCACGTCGCCGCTGCCAGCACACATGGTGTTCATTGTCTGGAGGTGCTGGTGCAAGCCGGGCTGAAGATAAACGTGCAATCCGAGGACGGCCGTACTCCGTTGCACATGACTGCGATTCACGGGAGATTCACGAGGTCGAAGACGCTGCTCGACGCCGGCGCTTTTCCAGACACGAGAGACAAGAATGGGAATTCGGCTATGCATGTCGCTGCCTGGTGAGTCCTCCCGGAAACAAATATATATGGAATGAGGCAATGATTATTACCACTTTAAATATCTCCGATACTACGAGAATAAGAGAAAGATTTATCGGATACTTAATGAGATATTTCATATCTTGAAAAGTATCAGGTTAAAAAGTAAAATATCTCGGAAAGTATCCACTTTTCGACGATCCATCGAACTTTTATGTGCAAAACGAACACCGGGATCGATTTATGTTAAAAAACTAAGTGATTCTGTTTAAAAGACAAGAGTAACCTTCAGATCTTTGAAGTTACTTCCATCTGGAAAAGAAAGCGTTACTTGCCATAAGACGACCGCTTTTGTACCAAGTAATTTCTGTTACATGAGTTTTTCTCCCTCACAGTTTCGAAGATATTCAAGGTGATAATGGTTATTAATGCTTCACCCTGTATATAATTACTCGTTCTCCGCTGTTGGGACTTTTTGCGGATGAAATGTGAGATATATCGAGGCCGAATGTCGGCAGGTTCGGTTACGAGTGTTTGATTACGATCCTCATAATGTGCGGCGCATCTCCGGCGGTGCGCAACGCCCAGCAACGGACGGCTCTCCACCTGAGCTGCCTGGCGGGGCACATAGAAGTAAGTCGGGAATACGTCGATGTAATTACACCGCAGCATGATGCCTTAATTCTGTGCTCTGTTGTATCGCAGGTCTGTAGAAAATTATTACCAATCGACAGGCGAATCGACACGCGAGACATAGGCGGCAGGACGGCCTTGCATTTGGCGGCGTTCAAGGTACATTAACACTCTGTTACTCTCTTCCACTCATTTTATCTCACCGATTTTGCTCACCTATCTCACTTCATCTCACTTGTCACGACGACCTCGTTCACCGTTTCCTCGTCACCGACGTCACACCTGCTCACGTCTTCGACAGGGCTCCGTCGACTGTCTGGATCTGCTGTTGTCCAGCGGCGCCAACTTCCGTCTGACCGACAACGACAACCGGTTGGCCCTGCACCACGCCGCCAGCCAAGGACACTACCCCTGCGTCTTCACTCTGGTGGGATTCGGTAGTGACTCGAACGCCCAAGATGTGAACGGGGCCACGCCGTTGCACCTGGCCGCAGCGGCGTCCAATCCTTTCGATTCTTGCGCCCAGTCAGTATTGTACACTTCCTGGTCGCGCGATCACCGCGTTATCTGTAGGATTGATCGTAATTATCATTGGGTCAGGTCGTACAGATGTGTACAGTACCTGCTGCAGCACCGAGCAGACCCGCGTTTGTGCGATAAACGCGGCTTCACTGCGATCCACTACGCGGTGGCGGGCGGCAACCAGCCGGCGTTGGAGGCCCTCTTGCACGCGTCCTCGACGACGTCGACGACGTCGACGACTACGTCCTCATCGACGGGAAACGCACCCGCCTCCCACGGTTCCTTCTCGTTCGAGCAGGAAGCGTCTTCGCCGGCGCTCACTCCGGTACATCTCGCGGTACGCATCTCGCTCTTCTAATCCTGTCCGAAGAATCGAGGACGAGGCGTTGTTTAATCAGCGAAGTGTCTTCTCAGGCATATCACGGTCACAGCGAAATCCTGAAGTTGCTACTGCCGTTGTTTCCCAATACGAACATTAAGGAGGACAGCGGTAAAACCCCGTTGGACCTGGCCTCTTACAAAGGACACAAGCAGTGCATCGAGCTCCTGCTGCGATTCAGCGCTTTGGTGTCGGTTCAAGTAAGACGGATATGGCTTTCTTGATTTCGAATGTAATAGCAGGTCTGGAAAAGTTTCTGAACCAAAGAGAGGTCCGTAAGATCTTCAGAACCGGTTTGCAAGAACATAAACCTGCTGCTGTTCCAGCGACATATTATTCTTTAATTTTGTTTGGGAGGACATGTTTAACATGCGATAACACGTACCGAATTAGTTTTCGGTTAGAAATGTGTGCGGTAAAAAATGCTGTTAATTTATTAATAGTAAGTAATTAATAGTAAGTATCGATTAATAGTAACGCGTTGCCTCCTGAGTTCCAGTAACGGCAGTGTTAGATGTTTAGTATCTACATTCATGATGCGCTTTCAGGACTCCGTTACGAAACGCACACCGGTGCATTGCGCCGCCGCGGCCGGTCACTCCGACTGCCTGGCTCTGCTCTTGGAGAACACGGACGATCCCCGGGTGGTGAATCGTTATGACGCGAAGCAACGCACGGCCCTCACACTGGCGGTCGCGAACAGCAATCCGGAGTGCGCGATCTTGCTGCTGAAGCACAAGGCCGACTGCAATCTGCCGGATATCAATAAGCACACTCCGCTGTTCCGGGCGGTGGTGAACGAGCGCGATCATCAGCTGGTGAAGCTGCTGCTGAAACACGGCGCCCACGTAGCGGTGCAAGATGCGAACGGTAAAACGCCGTTACACTTGGCGGCGGCCTGCGGAAGGTGAGAGAGAGAGAGAGAGAGAAAGATGTGAAGAACCGCAGAGGGTTGAAATTTTTCTAATCAGGGGAAAAAATCATACTTACATTAGAAAAAAGGGCAATTTGTAGTGAGAAAGCCAACTTGCATAATTACATTACTGGAAAGAAGCAACTTGTAACTTGCTTACTACTTATAACTTATGCTGTATAAATAATACGTTTTTCCCATGTAAAATCTCTTATCCGGAGTCCCTTTGCAGACTGAACGCTCTAGCGGCTCTGGTGAAAGCGGACCCGACCGCGGCCACGTTGAAGGACGACCAAGGATGCACGGTGCTGCATTGGGCCTGCTACAACGGCAACTCGAACTGCGTGGAGTACCTCTTGGACCAGAACGTGTTCGACTCCTTGGAAGGCGAGTGATTTTCCTCTCCCGTTGGGAGCCCGCTCACCCGAGCGGCATCGAGTCGGATGACGCGTTTTAGAGCCTTCGCTCTGTCTGTTCGCAGGTAACCCGTTCTCCGCCGTGCACTGCGCCGTCTACCAGGGCTCCGCGCACTGTTTGGACCTGCTGATCAACAAGTTCGGCGGTAAGGCGGTGGCAGCGCCGAGGGACACGCTGGGCGGCCGATTGCCGTTACACGTCGCGGCCAGCGCCGGCTCGGTCGAGTGCGCTCGCCTGATCCTCAGCTCGGTCGGCCCGGAATTAGCCGGACTGGAGACGCCCGATTACTCCGGCCGGACGCCGCTGCTTTGTGCGGCCGTCACCGGCCAATGCAACGTCATCGGTAATACGATCGCACCCTTACAGTTAACAAAGTGAGCTTTACTATTACTGTCCCCGCTGGCGCTCCGGTATTAACGTGATGACTCACCTTACCGATAGAATTACTACTCGAGTGGAAAGCCAATGTACGTGCTGTCGATTCCAGTAAAAATACAGCCTTGCACTTAGCATGTCAGAGGCGTCATTCAGCCGCGGCGTCGTTACTCTTAAACTGGATCGACTCGCTCGGCGCTGCCGCCACCGCCGTCGCCGCCGACGGCAATGCGCAGTCGGCGCAGCAGCCGCAACAGCAACAACAGCAGCAGCAGCAGCGAGTGGCGGTCATCAATATGACCAACAAGCAACAGAGAACCCCGCTGCATCTGGCGGCGAGAAACGGCCTCGTCACGGTGAGTTTTAATCTAGCAACATCGAGCCACCCTCGGGACAGGGTTGGGAAGGTTACTTCTGAACAGTGACTCGGCGTTACACCAGAATTGTAATTACGTTACCGTCCTCGCCATTGATGGAGGAAAAATAACATCATTACCGAAATCACTGAATAACAATAATTTGTGACAGTAAATCTGCATCTACAAATAAGCCTTTTTCTAGCCTTTCGTTCTAAAAGCAGTAAATCGCAACGCAATTTCTAGCAAAAACGTTCCCAACGCCGTCAGACGTCGCAATTTCCAAGATTTAAGCGTTATTGCAATTTTTGGCGGTATGGAAAACCTCGTTTTTATCGGAAATTATATCTTATAGTATGCTTCGAGCAAAACATTAAAGGGCCGTTCACAATAGCCGTAAAATATGCAGTAAGACATGAGCAGTAAGCTAATTGACTGATTGGATTCTTACAGGCCAAGAATAGTCGACTTTGATTGGTCGATTTGCTTACTGCTTACATCTTACTGCATATTTTACAACTATTGTAGACGGTCTTTAAAGGATTGCTGTACTTATCGTAAATCTGGACTAACGGCGTTTCAGTAATGCGTTAACAAGTTACTTCCCGACTCTGCGTCTCGAATACGTTGCGAATGTAAATAAACCGCCGACTTTTCCGCAAGAAATAGTCAATTGGTGTTGTCTTCGTCTAGATCACGCGCCGGTTGCTGCAATTGGGCGCGAGTGTCGTGGCCGTGGACGCCGAAGGACTCACTCCTGCGTTGGCCTGCGCCCCGAACCCGGCGGTGGCCAGGTGTTTGGCTACTATTCTCGCGGCACACGGTACGAGAAACACTTGTCAATCTCATTTCCCTCCTTTCCTTCCTCTCTTTTTCGCCTCAGTTTGGATTTTTCGTTTTCTTGTTTTACTTTTAATTTCCGCTTAACTAAGACACCGGATATATTTGGGAGTTTCGGTTAATTTGAAAGGATTGTTTTGGCTGAAAAACGTATTTATTAAAAAAAAAAATCATACATCGAACGCCAGCCCTCAAAATTAACCAAGACACCTAAAAGCTGCCCTGTTGTTTTTGTACATTACAAGCTCGAGAGGTTTTACTGCAGAGTGCAAATACACTGCATGTATATCCGTCCATCCATTTCTCTTCCTATCGACGCGACACTATAACGCGAGACTCCAGCAGGTCAGAACTGGGAAGCGGCGCAGCACTCGCCGTCGATCCAACAGACGTCCGAGGTGTATCTGAACGGGCGCGGCGGCGTCGACTCGCAGCACAGCTCCGACTCGGAGTTTTACTGACAGCAAGCCTCGTCACGCTTAGACCTCCAGGCGTTCCCGAACCTGAACGTCGACTCTGCGCACGGCAACGTCGACGCCAGGCTGATCTGGACGAGCTGCTGGCTCTTCTCCGTTTTAGCGTAGATTAAATTACAAAAGTCGCTCCGAAAGGACCGCCAAGGAGATGGAAGAAACGGCGAGCCAAGCGAGATCGCGCGAACGCACGGATATCGGCCGACTCTCTCGCAGTGTGACTAACCTCACAAATAGTAATCGTGACAATACGAGTGTCCACACTATCGAGAATTCGATAGAGAGTTGCACTAACCGACTGCCAAGAGGGATACGGATTTATGTATGTGTATGTGCGTATGTGTGTGTACATATACGTGTATGAATGCGCGTACATATATAGTCAGTGGGAGAAAAGTTACGACGGTTTCTCTTCAACGATTTTCCCGACGCATTCGTATCCATTGAGTGAACTTATTCCTTGGTAATCCTCGGAACACGAATTCTCTTACCGGCTGCCTTCTGAAGTTCGTCGGCGTAAAAGCGCTGCGATTCCCCCCCCCCCCCCCCCCNCCATGACTCCGTACACAAACCTGCGTAATAATTTTAACACAGCGGTGCAGTTAGGTTATTAATATTTTTTAATCGCACGTGTTCCTTTCCTGGACACTAACGTGAAACGATCGCAGGTTACCGCTTTGACACGTTGTTAACGCTTCTTTGCTTGATAAATAAATAAGCGATAAATCGATAATACGTACGATTGCAAGATTCTAATTTAATTTGACTGCATTGCATATTGAGATTATGATTATTATTACACCGGTCTGTGTACACTTGGTGTCAATATGGTGTCAATATG
Source organism: Dinoponera quadriceps (assembly GCF_001313825.1). Lineage (NCBI taxonomy): Eukaryota > Metazoa > Arthropoda > Insecta > Hymenoptera > Formicidae > Dinoponera > Dinoponera quadriceps. The sequence continues at coordinate 1,534,414 of NW_014555920.1, forward strand.
GTTTCAATACTTTTTTCTCGATGCAGTGTGGAAAGCAGCTGACAATGCAATGAGGAAACTTAACTTCTGGTTGTTAATAAAAAGCAAATTCTCTCTCATTGGTGAGCGATCGTCAGCTATATTCCAAACTGCATTGAGGAAAGAGCAGTCGTGTTGAAACCAAGCGTGCGAACGTCTGAGTGCATAATCCATCGCTTAACAGACCGATAGATTAAGCGAATGTGTGTGTGTGAGAGAGCGTATATTTAAGAGACGAGCGAGTCGTGCGACACTCAGAGTCATCCAGCGTTTTGTTTGTGCGATTACGTGAGACGACGTGCGCGCGGCAATTACATCGTTTCGTTAACCACGCTATATGACATTCGTGAGAGAGAGAGAGAGAGAGAGAGGTAGGAGAAAAAGCGAATATCATTACAATTTGCATTGCGAGGTCGGAATTAGAACGTAAACCGTGCAGTACTACGATTCAAGCGTAGTCTCCAATGGGCAGTAAGAGTATGTTCATAAAAAGCAAGAATAAGAAATTGACCAATCGTATTCGAATGTAAGAAGAATAATAATCGACTGTGATTGGTCAATTTTTTACTCTTGCTTCTTATAAACATACTCCCACTGCCCATTGTAGACCACGCTTTACGTTCCAGCACGCCGTGCGATAGAGCAGCACGTTGCATCCACTCCGGAGAGCACGTCGTACACAATTTTCCTGTTATACGCTGTCGCGAAGTGTGTCCTTGATTAGAAAGAGAGTACAAAATTTCCGCCATTAGCGCTTAACTGTATTCCTCTTGGATATTATCGCGGTATCCGGTATATTGAGATCCGTTTATTTTTCACTCGAGGCCGCGATGTATCGGGGATGCGCGATATATATTTTTCTCTCCTCTTATACACGTAATATATCTTATTCGTACGTACATACATACATACATACATACATACATACATACATACATACATACATATATCCCTTGCATATATACAAGTATAGCCGAGAACTTGCGGGAGAGAGAGAGAGAGAGAGACGTTCGTAGCAGTGGCTCGCGCGCAGTTTCCGCTCTCTCGCATAGCCTGTATCTTCTAAATTAATTCGCAATTAACACACACATGCATCGCCTCCTCTTTTCCGTATTTCTCGGTAGCGACGGAAACGGTTCGCCCTTCGTGCAGTTCCCCCCTTCCTTTTTCGTTCTTCTCTCTAAAGGGTGTAATACGCGCGTAGTCGAGTTCCCGAGCGCGACTAGCCGGGTCGAGCAGATCACGAGGAATAATCATAGCCGAAGCTAACCTCGCGTTAGTCGTATAGTCAGCGGGGCAATAAGTCGTCGGATGCAATAAAGAGATCGGTCGGTCGGCCGGTATGTTCGACGATAGCAATTTATATATATATCTATATATAAATTGCTAATTATATATTAGTGAACCTTAGCGTATGACAGGCGGCGAGCGGAGGGTGTGATCTTCTAATCAAAAGCGCGCGATTCGCCCCTCCTCCCCCTCCTCGCGACAGGCAATTAGATGTGGTGCGGATGTAACGACGACGACGTACAGAGGACGATGCTCAACACACGTTGCATTTACTAATCTAGGTTGATTCTCTAATTAGTTTAGACGGATGTCTTCCATCTTCAGCAGCGACATTCTCAGTTGCTAGCGCGTCGGCTGATTAACGCTAACAATGTTGTCGATTGTTCTCTTGCCTGCGTTAGGAAAGAGCCTCCTCCAGCTCCGTGCGAGGTCGTGCGAGAGCGTTTCTGGATTCTGCAATTCTGCCTTCTCGCGTTCCTACGCGCTTGGATGATTGATTTGAATCACCCGTGTTCTCGCGATCTCACGAGGACCTCGCGATTTGGTTCGCCGGATATACGGGAGGCAGAGAGGAAGAGAGAGAGAGAGAGAGAAGGAAAGAGAGCGTAGAACGCTGCGGGAAAATGCCGAGAAAGTAAGAATATTCAATTATTTCGCGACATATATCACACGCGTTGTAAATATCGGGAAACGGACCGAGACTCCCCTTGGATTTTGTACATAAAATCGGGCGACGAGACGAGAGGAGAAGAGAAATGAGTATTTAGCTATTTTCTTAGACATTTGTAGCGAAGCCTAAACTGCCTGACTGTAATCGTACGTCGAATGAGAGAATATAGAGCTTGTAGGTAGGTGTAAGGTAACACACACACACACAGACACAGACACACACAGCCGATCGAGGAATTGAATCGGAATGTCTCGTCACGTCTACCGGAGATTCCCTCCTCACCTTGCGTTATCTCCATTTCGAAGAAGCGGTCTTGACACTTTGTCTCGTCTATCGTTTTTGTACTTACAGGTTTCTTCTCACTCGATATATGATGATGATGATGATGATTTCTGCATTTAATAGGCTGTAAGCGCGTAATCATATTTCAACGACGTTATACATATATACAATATACACTATACACAATAATACACACACACGTGCGCGTGCGATTCTTTTCAATCGCCGATGTCACAAACGACACGGCAGAGAGAATGAAAGAGGCGAATGAAAAACGACTCATCGGGACAACCGTGTGATTCTGTTGTACATATATTAATTCTAATCATCGCTTAAACGTAAGCACGCGACACTTACACGATCGATGAAGTTGTTGTTGACAAACACCGGGGGAGGACCGATCGCGATCTCTCCCGTTTGTACATGATTTTATACCTGGACGACCGTTCAACCGCGATACGACGGAAAACTACAAGAACCGGACATACACATACACGCATACATACGTACACCTCACACGTGCCGTGCGTCATACCGTTCTCTTTTTCAGACACGCGAAATAAATCGCCCCCCTCCCCCCCCCCCTTCCCTTCTCCATCGTTGTACATACGTAATGTGGGAAAAAGAATATTTTTTCTATACTCTTTCCTTGCGCGCGTATGATGGATATTATGCGAAGTGTAATACCGCATTACATGAAAGTTATATCATAATTTAAGGGCTTCTGCCGATATCATACATTGTATCGCGAACATTTGTAATCAATATACGTCGTTATGTTTTATTTTCACACGTTGTTCACAGTGATTTTCCTTCTCCTTTTCTTTTCTCATCTCCCCCCTCTCTCTCTCTCTCTCTCTCTCTCTCTCTCTTTGAAATTGAACCTCCCTTATACGTTAAAGTGAAGTATAATCAGTCGCACATTTCCTTTAATTAAATTTAATTTCCCTCTTGTCTCAAGTCTTATTAATCAAAGCCTATTAATAGTTACTTGAAACTTCCCTGATGGAAATATTTTGCTGAAAATATTATGAAATCGATGAGGAGTGAAGTGAAAGTTATTGAAAAATTAATGAATGCAATGTAGAAATGAATCGTAGTTTTCCTTATGAAATCCAATGTAATACTGCGAAATGTAAGGAAAGTTAAAGTATACTGTTGAAAAGTAATAATATAATTTTGAAATATTAGATATCACACATAAAATTTACCGATTATAACTGGAAGCTGACTTTTCAATGAAGAATTGCTGAAGTATCAATTAAATTTTTCACTAAAATATTCTTTTTACGAAATGATAATGAAATATGGTCAATTGAGGAAGATCTCCAAATACATTTCAGCAAATTTTCATTGGATTGTCAGTAAAATATTTTCACGCACAAAATGTACAAAATGGGTAAAAGAAATGAATAATAACGTGAAATTTCATTCTCTGTTTCTACTCTGTTTCTATTATCTAGATGAAAAAATACAATAAAGTTTTTACTGACCGACTTTAAATAATTGCAGTAGCAAAAGACTTTGAAAAACTTTTTGACGTTCTGAAAATCTACCTTGACGTTAGACGATTAATTGAAGAATTCAAATCCGAGTCTCACGTGAGACAAGTATCAAAATAAGGGTCTTAGCGGAATGGCTGAGTATGGTCTTAGTAAAATGACTGATTTATAATTTTAAGACAATATTTAATGTCCTAAATCTTGATCTTATTAATTATCAATTTCTTTTTTTCTATTATAATGGTTTGTCACCAATCATAAAAAATCACTTTTTGCTCTAAGACTCGAAACATAAGACAGTCGTTATAATTTCAAGGCAATGTTCTATGCCCCGTATAAATCTTTATCTGAATTATCAATTTTTCATCTATTTTACTACACACCGATTTGTCGTTCTTTACCACTAGAACAACTTTTTCATTCAAGACGCTCACGAAATAGTCATTGCGCATTACCTGAGACCTCTCAGATGTGAAGCGTCCTGAACTAACAACAAAAAAGTCGACCATTCTGCTACGGCCCCGACGATCACCGGCGCACGCAAGGCTCAACGCGACGATTAATTACAATCACAAATCAAATTCGCGCGGAGAACGGAGAGGCGCGCGAGCGACGGTCTTTCTTTCTCGGGCGCATCGTTCGCAGTCGACGGCGCGCGGCCGAATGGAAAGTAAACGTCTACGCCATCGCGATCGGAAGACTCGAAATTGACGTCTCGTGAACAGGCGAGGATACCGGGCGAGAAGTTCTCTCACGGGCCGGCCGCCGATGACCGCTCGATGGTAGACGCGCGTGAAAGGGTCGAAGAGCCTGGAGGCGCGAGGTCGAGGTTAGGTTGACGCGAGCACGCGATCGACGGAATTCCCGGCATCAAACCGATAACGGAAAGGGTCGAATTTCGTGTTTTGCGATTCGGCCAGCAGAAGTGGCGAGGAGTTCTCCCGGCCCGGTCGGGGCCTACGGTCTCGAAACGACGGAAATTCACGAGAAATGGCGACCGTCGATTCGGAGAGCAGGCGAACGCGAAGGTGGAGGCCTCGACGGCGTAATTGATGGCTCTTGTCGAGGGAAAATCCCTACACCGACAGCAGGAGAGCATGCGCGAGCCAGCCAGCCCCCCGCGCAAGAGAGAGAAAGAGAGAGTCCGAGGGGATGACGGGGACCGTTCTCGACCGGCCGAGCGAAACGACGAAAATTCGACGAGTTTGGTGGGTGAGTTACAGGGAGAACATGTCGGGCGAGCTGGTGGCAGCGTCGCGTTCGGTCCGCACGGCGGAAATTCCCGAGCAGCGACGATCTGGCAGCAGGATCGCAGGAGAGCGAGTAGGTGGTATCGCAGCTCGGCCGGAGCGACGGAAATTCCCGAGAGCCGACGGTCCGGTATCGGGAGGGCAGGAGAAGCGAGCTGGTGGCGCGGATCCCCCGGCGAAACGACGGAAATTCACGAGTCCCGACGGACAGGTGTCGGGAGAGCAGACGGCTGTGCAAGTAGTCGGTCGCATAGAAGATGATTGTGTACACTTATCCACGGCGTGCGCCGGAGAATGAAAAGGCTTTGAAATTCATGTGTAGGTGACAGGAGAACAGGAACGTCCAGCAGGTGAGAGTCGGTACTCCGGAGGAGGTGTGTCGTTGTTGATTCATGAGGAATTTCGACACACGGACGTGCGCACACGGGCTCGACGTTATTCACGGATACGAGTGTGGCTTCAGAAGGCAGCTGGGCATCGGCACGGTCGGCTGACGGTAACGCGCTTTGGTATCAGGCGCTCATGACCGGCGGAGAGGTGTGGTCGGCTTTTGTGACGTTGGCGCGCGGGAAGTTTCAACGGAGATGAAATTTCACCCCGGGAAAAAATGTCGATACGTGCACGAATTCTCTGTCTCTACGTGGCACTATGCGTAATCAAATGCGAAATATGATCTATATGTTCCACGTCTGAAAAGTGTTGTTACATGGATGTAATTGGTGTAAATGCTTATGTTTAATGGCCGCCCACGATGTAAACACTTGATTGAATCAAACGACTTTTTCCGTTTTCCGTTCGACAGCGTTTTTGTTTCGATATGTTTAATTGTGTATGTGGCCATGTAGAGGCAAAATTTATATATAAATTATATATAGTTATGTATAATTATATGTAATTTTATATGATTATACAAATTATATAAATTTTTTTCCCCGGTCATGCAGAAGTTTTAGTCGTAACCATAAGAGGTTGTAAGTTTCATAGTTATGACTAAAAATTTGTTACATGCAAAAGCTTAAAAATGTTTGTCACGTTGGAATTTTACGATTAATTTTGTGGTCAATCAATAGAGAAGCAGTTCTAAGTCGTTGACCAATGAGAAATCACTAGAAAGAGGATTCCATGTCCCCATGATGACAATACTATTAAGACCCGGTTTTTTCATTTTCTAGTTAACATGTGGTTCAAACTTAAATTGAGGGTTTTGTAGTGGTAACTTTAAAAATTTAATAATTAACCATCAATAGAAAAATGTAATTTTTACATTATTATCAGTTTAAGTCTAAACAACACGTTAACCGGAAAATGAAAAACCAGGTCTGAATGAAGGAAAGAACATCAGATTTTATGACTACGGCTTTACGGTCATGATTAAAACTTTTTCACGTGTCAAGGCCTTAAATGTCCGGGATATACAATGTGTGTGAAGACATGTTTCTTAATAAAAAATAAAACCTCTTCACTCGGCGATTCGTTATGCACAATACAATATAAATATCACGCGATACATTTACAAACAATACTGAACGTATTATTCATCGAGGTGCGTAACAAGATATCACGCGCGTATAATCGATATTTACAAATATATTGTATGAAATATTTACAAAAACTCTTCTCTCCATCTATTCGTGAGAACGTGTAGTTACAAGTAAGTTTGTAACGCTGAAATAATTATGGTAAGTAAAGGTGTTCTCGCGTGTGACACTGCTAAAAATATACGTCGTTGCGCGTAATATAAACAATTATAAAAAAAATCTTACGTACATCTCTACGTTCGAGACCGCGTCGTTAGGAATGTCCGTAATACTGAAGGAACATTTGGCGATGGTAAACGCGAAGCAGTACATTTATAATCGATTCTAATTACAATCACGGGTCAAACGGAGCTCCGGCTCCTGTAGATTATATAAAATAAATAAATAAGCTTATTCGAGCAGTAATATCGCAAATTCACGTGCGAAAATCGTGATCACTGTTCTATCGATTTCGCCTAATTCGAGCTTCTCCCGGAAACTTTCTATTAAAGGCACACACGCTCGAGCGCGATATTGTTTATAACACACTGATCAGTACTGGGTTGTTTCTCAGAGCTTTTCACACCCTTCTCGAGATTCTCCGGCGACAATTCCAGGCAAAAGTTGTCGTAGGCATACGCGTTCGCGACGATATTCGATTGCTTCTCCTCGGAGATCGACACGAATCGCTGGAGGGTGATGTTGGGCTGCGACCACACGTTGGAGAAGATCTTGCCGGTGTCCGATTTGTTATTGCAGGACTTGTTGGCGAACTTCATCTCGATGTCGTCCAGACTGCGACCCCGAGTCTCCGGTAATATCGTCAGAGCGAAAGTAGCGCCGAGTAGACCGGCCGTGGCGAATATCCACATCGTAAACTCCAAACCGAGGGTTGTGCTTAGGTCCGGATACGTCTTAATCGTGACGAACGTCAGTATCTGCACGATGCTGGTCGTCAAACCGCCCAGACTTCCCCGGAACCTTAGCGGATACAGCTCCGAGGTCATCACCCAAGGTAGCGTAAGGAAGCCGATCATAGACGCGCCCACGTGAGTCCCGATGCACAGTAAAGGCACCCACGACGGAAGGACGAACCTGAAAAATCGGAGGAAATCGTATTGACCGGCTAGAGATCTCTCTCAAAGGATGACCGACTTCATCAGTGCCGAACGGGTCGGCTTGTCGTTAATCAGATGGACAGAAAAATGAAACAAAGGTCTTATCTTTAGGAATGAAATAGAAAAGTGCTGGGAAATGAAACAAATTAATCGGATCAAACGGAAGCGGAGATGAGAAATACGATGAAGAAGAGAACTGATGATAGGAATAAAAATCCGGCGTAAAAGAAGTGAAAATCGAGTGTTGGAAGAATCCAGACGCGAACCTGGAGGAAAGGGCGACTCCCGTAGCCGCGATGGCCATTCCGGACCCGCTGACGAATGCCAAGGTCTTCCTGCCGATGTTGTTGGCCAGCCCGGCGCCGAGAATCGACGCGAACAGCCTGATGACACCCACGCCGACGCTGGCCGTGTACTCGTTGATGTCTATACCGATGTCCTTGAGCACGTTCACGGCGTAAAAGAGGATCACGTAAATGCCCGACAGCTGTTGGAGAGCGAAGAAGACGAGGAGTATCAGGAACGGTTTCCACACGTTCGGCTTGTGCAGCGCACGCAGCAAGCTCTCCTTTTTCTCCTTCCGTTTTTGCTGCGCCTCACAGAGTTCCTGATACTCTTTATCGGTGTTCAATCCGGGACCACGTAGCCACAGAAGGGCCTCCTTCGCCTCGTCCGTGCGGCCCCTCGCTGCCAGCCAGACTGGAGTTTCCGGCAGCATTCTGCGAAAGAATAATCATAGGAGGAGCAATTTTTTATTAGAAATATTCGAGTTATGAAAGTTTCTAAGTTTCCCGTCAGTCATTTGAAGGCAAATCACCGTGAGGAAATTTAATTAATATTATGACTCTAATGATGTATAATCAAACGATGAGAAAGGTGTATCATAATATTAACGGACAAGCAAGAATCAGACGCCGATGTATAAGCGATCAATTTAAATACCAAAATTAATTTAATAGTACTTTGTACAAAAATTAAGAAAAGTTGTACGAGAACCACAGACAAAAGTAAGTAAGTCGAACGTTTCGGATTTTAATTAGGGTTATTTTCAGCGATTAAAAAGAAAAGTTTAATTACCGAGTTAACGCGAGCGACAGGATCGCGGGTCCGATGCTGATGGCGGCCGTCCTCTGCCACGTGGTGACAGCACCCAGGGTGTACACCATCAGCACGCCCAATGAGACTAGAACCGGGCCGCAGCTCGCGAGCCAAGCTCTCTGATCCGATGCTGCCGCCTGAAAAATAAAAGAAATCAATATATAGACGCGTCGAGAAGCGAACATTATCTCGCCACAAATCATGATTTTCGGCACCAATTATATTTTTTATATTATTTTAACAAGAAAAATAATAGCAATACGCATGTAAAGTTTCAGTAAAGTGATAATCATTACAAAAAATAGGTGATTGTAATTATTTCCTTATGCAATATTGCACAAGTACAAAAAGTATGTTTTTTCCCAACGTTTAAGGTCTGCGAATTGTATCACGGATAAAAAAAATGGTCACTTTCTTTCCTCGATATTTCTGATAATTCATGAATTTGACGTCATAATCGCATCCTTTAGTTCCTTCCGCTGTATCGGCACGTACCTCGCTGACGTAAAGGTAAAGTCCGTTGGCCATTCCCGTGCCGATGCCGCTGACGAATCTGCCGGCGTACAGCATCGACACGTTCCTCGATAGAGCGATCAGCAGCCAGCCGGCGGCGTGCGGCAGTGTGGCCAGAGCGATCGCGGACCTACGGCCGAAACACTCGGCGCAGAGCCCGGCGACGAGGGCGCCGAGAGGATTCGATACGACGCCAAGGGAGGCGATCCAGGAGGCCTGCGACTGGTCGGCGAAGTTGGACTCGAAAAGCTTCGGCAGCAGGATCGCGCTGTACCCCTGCGACAGTCCCACGGAAATCTGCCCGGTGTGCGCCGCCAAACCCGCGAACACCTGCGAACGTCGGATAATCTAATCGAAATGTTCATCCACGATTCGACGACGATTTTCTCCTCTGTATGTTACTGTAAATGATCGTTGCTGTTAAGTTATATTATTATTGCTGCAAGTTATCGTTACTCTATGTTAACTGTAAATCACCGTTGCTCTGTGTTACTGGAAGTCACTGTTATTGTAAGTTACTATTTCTTACTATAAATTACTATTGCTGTAAGTTACCCTTATCGTTACCATAAGTTATTGTTATTATATTTATAAATAATTGCAAACGCTATATGCGATATCTCTTATCACACGCGGACAAGAAAGGTATTATTATTATTATTATTATTATTATTTCAAGAGTGTTGAAAGAGGTTACTTTTCAGAAGTCATTTGTTGTCGTTCATTACTTGTTGAGAAAAGAAGCTCGTTACCGTTGCTAACGAGGAAGGATCACGGGCCGTTACCGGGTGGTTTCACAAGGAAAGTAACTTATAACGACAGTAAGTGATTCGTTCTACGACGTAGGATATTTTTTTGCACGGTCGCGCGGAAAATCGAGCCGGCGCGAAAGGAGGCGAAAGGAGACGCGGAATGCCATTACGGTCGTGCGCCAACTTCAAAAATCCTGCAGCGAACTAACGAAGGACGAGGATCGAGAGAAGAAGAAGAAGGCCGAGATCTGCCTCCGTCGGTTTATCCATTTATTTATTTGATCGTCTCCCCTTCTTCGGCCTCGATCACTCGACGAGGTCTGTTCGCTCGCTTCGGCCGAGCGATGATCGCGATCCCACGGCGAGCATTTAGCGGATCCACGGCGACGGAATCGACGAGAAGCAGGAAACGAAACTTCCCTCTTGTGCCTCCTTTCTCTCTCTTTCTCTCTCTCTCTCTCTATTTCTCTTTCTTTTCATTCTCGCTTCTTCATCATCGCACCGCTGTCGTATTTCTATTGTATATTATTATCTTATTTCTCGTGTTATTACACGGCCTTCGACGTTCCGCGCGTTTTATTGTGTAATCCGGAGGAGACTCTTCCTCGTGCCTTCGATCGCCGACGACGACGACGTTCATTGACGTTTTATCGACGGCACGGGGAATTTCAACAAAAACGTCGCGTGCCGCCGCGCGCGTTCCGCTTACTCGACTCAATTAAACACTCGGACGGACGGACGGAGTGTTTTTCTTCGCGACGCTTAGCATGAATTATTTCATATTGCCCGGTTATCGACGATTATTAGCCGCACGCACGACGTGGTGGACGGAGAGATATTCTGAGACGAGGTGCGAACGTGCCGGAATTAATCACGGAACAATGCAGTCGCACTTTTTAACGCGAAGCCGATAATTGCGACGCAAAAACGCCGAGGCGGAATTAAATGCCTTACACCTTTCTTGTCGCCGGAGCGGAGCAGCTTCCACCAGAGCCTCATTTGGGTGATCATCGTGCAGCTCGAAACGCTCGGCCGGGCAACTGTAAAAACGAACAGGACGATTAAATGGCGGCGAATAATAACATTACGTAAAGATCGCGCCGGTGAACGAATAATGCGGACGCGTTTTTTTCCGTGTTTACTCGCGAATCGCTCGGTGCGCGCCCCGAAATTCCCGGAGCGGAGTCTCACGCAGAACGAGCGGGCGTTAAAAAAATTCTAAATTAATTATTATTGTCAACAGTTTAAACGATTTATCACGTTAATATTATTGTTAATTTATAATTTATTTTTGAATGTAATGTCGACTGGATATCCTTCTTTTGTATTGTTATTAATATTAGGCCTATTTTTGTATGTACAGAGTGTCCCAAATTAACAGAGACAAACTTCGTGAGAGTGCAGAATGGGTTGGGGTGAACAAAAAAGTATCATTTTGCAAATAACACGCAACATTTCGAGTTATTATTTATTGAAAATGACCATGTATAGAGGCTTCTTTAATTGATAATTGAAAAATTTGTGTGTTGGCAAAATGGCAGCACGGAAAAAAGTTTGGTTGTATTACCCAGAAAGAGGGAACAACCGGATGCATTTTGCTCGATTACGAATTACGAAAATATTCACTCGATGATTCAGAATGGAGAATTCACTCCACATGAATGGGAAGAGTCATTCGGATTCGAATGACTCGGCGGTCGCTTTGTTTCTCGAGCGGAACTTTAATCGAGGAAATTTAAATAGAATCGTAAAGACCGTCGTCGCTCCGCCGTTACGCGTTTCACATGTTAGGTTACGCTCGGAAACACCACGCTGAGGGTAAAGTGGCATTTAATTGACCAATCAGGATCAAAAAGAATTCAGATTTCTTCATCGTGATTAGTCAATTGAACGGCCGCTCTGTGTGTATTCCACGTAACGTAGCCTTGCCGTTTCGAAATCACCGAATTCCGAATTTAACGCGGATCTTCTAATTATTTCTAATTATACTTAATTGTTCATTCAAGTACTGGTCCACTTTCCGATCTCACGGAAAGAAACGGCGAGTTCGTTGCGCCGGATTCGCTTCCGGCATGACGCGTTTTCTCTCGAATAACAACGCGAGCGAGCGGCCGTTTTGTTTGTTTGTTGAGAAAGAAGGAAAAAATTCCACGAGCGATTTCGCGCTCGATGGAAAGATTTTGCTGAATACACACATACGCGCGCACACGTGCACAGATAATCGCGTGATTCCGAACCGTACGACGAAAAGCGTTCATTTACCTCGACGCGTCGATTATCTCTTTCGTAAGGATAATAGTCCCTCCTCCCCTCCCTCTACCCCCTCCGTAAACGAAGGATCACGTGATGAAAACGCCGAGAGATTTCCTCGAATTAATTAATTCTGTATCATTCGCCCCTATTCGACGGGTAAATTAGCATTTAATTGATTAATCAGGACAAAAAGAGCCAAGATTTTTTTATCGTGATTGGTTAATTAATGATGTTTTACCTGTCGAATAGAGTTTTTGGGACGCATTCTTCGTGAAATGCGAACTTCGTGCGATCTTAACAAATTTCGAATAACAAGATTCATGTAGTCACACATATAATAAGGTGAGTTAAACTCAGGTGCGACAGAAAATAACAATGACGTCAAAACCCGAGTCGAAATTTTGGTCCTACATTAAGTAGTACTCTACTTAGTTTTATATTAAGTCTTCAGGTTGAGAAGAATAATGGAAATAATTTCCCATTTATAGCATCAAAGGGAGTACAATATACGACCTATAAAGATTTAATGTAGGATTGAAATTTCGACTCGGGAATGATGTTAAAACTACGTCAAAACGATGTCAAGATAACGGGAAAATGATTATAAAACTGATTTTTCCATCATTTCTTCATCATTTGGACGTCATTTTCACGTCATCTTCCTTTTCTGTTCTATCTGGGGATCCGGCCGACAAGAGCATTTTGTAGTTTCTCTAACTAATTCCTTCGATCAGATACTTTTTCCTTCCACAATAAGACCGAGAATGTTTAAAAATAAAACAAATATCGCGAAATATGTCAAATACGATCCGATTCTTGATTCATTTTTAGTATTCAGCCGTTATTCGAGGGTTAATTTCCTCACCATCCGCTAACGTTCGGATTCGCGGACGAGTTTCCGGCGAAGCCGAAGTTTCTTCTCGGCTGGAGAATTCGCGATTCGTGAAGATTCGGAAATCTGGAATCGCGGAAGAGAATTTTTCCCTCACATGCATCACCGCATATCGCCGCGTTCGCGATCTCGTGCACGACGAGACGTTCAAATTGAGTAATGATCGCGCGCATTAAACGGTCGTTTCACGACGCTTTGCCGCTCGGAATGTTTAAGGAACTCGGCGGCTCGAGTAACGTCTCGTGAGTCACGAGACCGCCGGCGACTCATTATCGCCGTGAGATTTCTCTCCCCTTCTCTCTCTCTCTCTCCTCTCTTTTTCTCCTTCTTTCAATTGCTTTCACACGTTTAACGCGATTTAACGCATTAGCGCGGCGTGAAAATTAGAGTTCAATCTTATCTCGTCCTTATATCGCGCGTGCGCGCCTGCATTCATTCATTCACCACAAGGTATTGCCTCGCGCAATTTCACCGCGTGTATTTCGCCTCGGCTCGCCTCGCGTTTATTCGATAAGATCGATGCCGATTAATAAACGACGTTATAAATCTGCGGGCAAATGTCAGCGTGCAGATTCTCATGCTTCGCCGCGGGCCGCGAGGACGCGTCGGCGAGCTGAGTCGTGAGGTCGCTTTATTAAATTGATCGCGAGTGGATTAAGGGCCTTGAACCGACGATCGCCCTTCCCGTCCGTTGTTTCTCCGCCTCTGGACTGGACCGTCGGCGATTGGAGCGACCAGAAGTAACGGAAACGCAACGAGGAAGGAGAGACAGAGAGGGGGATATTTTGGTACACGGAGAAAAAGAATATTCTTTTCTTGAGAAAGTCTGTATTCTCAACATATGCATGTTGAAATAAGATTGTATAGCGTTAGATAGGTAAGACTCGCTTACACGAAGGAATTCCATGTGGTTCCGCTGAAAATGTAATATTCTCGTTACTCGAGAATAATTTTCTTGAATTGAGAGAAAGAAGAAAGGAGAGGAAGGAACGATATCTTCGAAACAAGAATTACGATTTTGTTTAACTTGAAATTATATTACCTACATTTGAACATATTTTATTCTTGGAGGGGAAGCAGTTTGTAATATTAAATTGAATTAATGGAAGTTTTTAATTCAAGAGCACTGAATTTCTGTATGAAGATAATATATTCTTGCTTATACATGAAACAACGATTACGCCCATCAGAATACATAAGTCCTGAATTGATATTTATCTTTTCCCCGTGTGGACACGTGTGCATTGTGATGAGCAAAAAATAAATGTCCCGAAATTCGTAGAGCGGAAAAATGTCTCGATGGACCGTGCAGTTCGAACAATCAAGCAATCGCCTGAGGCAAAATTTTCCCGAAATAACGGAACCATGCGACTGTCTTGAGAGATTGTCTCTCGGCATCAGGATTTCATTTTTATTATCACTTTTCGGGCGGTTGGAATTTTGAGATTTTGACTTTTCGGAACAACGCACGCCTCCACTTCTAATACTTCAAATATCGTGAATGACGCCAGTTAAGAAATCAGCGCCCGTAAGATAGTCACGCAGACAGAATCGGGCGCGCGATTGGGAAAGATTACGAATTAAAAATTGCAAATTGCATGCCGCACGTATTCCCGTTTCCGATTTGTGCTGCGGCAGAATTGCATATCGCGAGCGCGTGCGGTCGCGCAATTACACGGACCGAGAATATTCGACGGAGGATTCTAAACAATACTCGTCGTCATTCGTCTCTCGTCACACGGATAACAACTCGGTTAAATGCGAACGCGATGCATAATCGCGATTTGTAATTCCGATAGCTTTATTACATCGCACGCACATACGTTCACGCTTACATGTACGAAAAAGAGAAAGGGAAGCGACATTTGGTCGTTTTGTGTCCGAGCAATTTCACTATGCATCCGTTCCGCGCGTTTCGATAAGCGTAATCGCTAAAAATTAAATCAAATTAATTAGATTTATCAATTGACTTTGTTAATAAACTAAATTTAACAATAAACTAAGTTAGATCGAGGATTGCAGATTGGAGATTTATATTCGACGAGTCAACTAATTTAAATTATACATGTTCTGCATGTCGTTGCTTGTTACATATCTTTAGTCATTTTATATATATTCAGGCAAAACCAGCTGTACAGTTGTTACCGCATCTTCTGCTCGCTTTCAGCGTCTTTGATACTTTTAGTCTCTGTCAGTAAAGAAATATTATTGTTCTTATTAATTTCGATCTCGACCAGATTCTCGTCCTGATCGGTTAAGTTCTAATTTTCAATCCGCAATCCTCGATCACCCATATCCAGTTTGAGCTTAACACTCTTGCTACCACGGCCTCATGAGAGACGTTACGTATGTATATCAGACAATTCTTCCTCCTACAGTCACACAAACACACCAATTCTATAAATATAAGTTTAGTTCTTAAATATACATAGCAGAAAAAAAATTTTGTACTTGTGTCAAAATCAGTCCTTGTTCACATTTTCGTGTTAAATTTTCTTAACATTTCCGTGTGTTAATTTAACATATTATGTTTGTTATCTCAACATTTTGTGTATTAATTTCGTGTTACTTTCCAACGTATACACACCTTGTGTTAAACTAACACGAAGATTTGAGCGAACCGTCTGGGCACGTGAAATGTGTCGAATTTAACGCCAAATTTTCCACAAATTTTGCAAATAACATTAACATCCCATTTTAAGCGATCACATAAGAAACGAAAAACATGAGGAACGCTCCGTGACGGAGACGATTTTGCAGATGAACGGTGTTGACAGGTGCAACGATTGCTGGGTAATCAGCGTTCAGCCGATCGACCAGCACGAACGATCACTCTGTAATCATCCAAGCCAGGAAAAATTTAATTTTCACGCGTGAACCAACGCGACCCGCGACACCGACTGGCGTAGATACGCGTGTCGCAGGCGTTCGAGCGCGCGATTTCTCCGCGACTCGAGAAGAAACGAGAGATGCGCACAACATCAGAGCACACAACGCTATATTAATAATACTCCGTGCGATTTGTTTACAAGCTCCGGTTATTTTTAACCAACTGTACGCAACTCGAAACTGGCCAATACTCTTTCGAGCGTTCTCGAGCGCGACGCGGAGTGAACGTTAACAATACATAGAGTTTTCTCTCTCTCTCTCTCTCTTTCTCTCTCTCTCTCTCTCTCTCTCTATAACCGAGCGCGAAGAAACGATAAAAGAGATGTACGTGACAGGGGATGGCCGTGGAAAAAAGATACGGTGAAATCCGCCGATCGAAGCGTACGTAAAAAATCGCGGACATTCCTCGCTTGACTCGAATTTCAAGCCGAAATTAGTCGTGGGCCCTCTCTCTCTCTCTTTCTCGCGCGCTTGCTCGCTCTCTCTTCCGAGAGCGCGCATTTTAATTAACATGTTCATTGCCAATCACGCGATATCGCGTGATGCGAGTTCTCACCAAACGGCCGATCACGCGTTATTGCGTAATAGATATTTAGAGTACATAAATCCTATGTACATAATAATAAAAGCATATAAATAATATATTAACTTATTTTGAGCACAATAAAAACTAAATAAAAAAATAAAAAAAATTTGGCCACCACACGAAATTCCAATTTTCAGCTTGGCAATGAACGTGTTAAATTTAGACGCGTAGAATTTGAAAGCTGGTACAAAAGAAAACAAGAGAGAGAGAGAGAGAGAGAGAGAGAAAGAGAGAGACGCGATCGCGCCGGAGAGATCTTGAAATGTACCTGGCAATTATCCACCGCGCTCTCGGCCGGTGAACAGATCGTTCAGAATGTCGAGGATGTTATGTTCCTCTCTCTCTAAAGTCTCAGAGACGATCCTCGCACTGTCCCTCGAGCATATCGACGTCCGGGCGTCGGCGTAGACGGGCTTGTCTTCAAATCATCATTCCGGAGGAGGAGTCGCTCCGTGATCGCGGAGTTTACTTTCGCGGTGATCGCAACGCGTTTTAGCCGCCGACGCGGATCATAAATTAAGGAGACCGCGGCAGCGAGGGGGAGAGCTGAGGAGACGCCACGACGACGACGGTGACAATTGCAGGTCGCACCGATGCGTAAAAAGCCGTTCGCCACGCGCCAGGAAGCGCTCGTGGAGTGGCGAAAGTCCACGACGAAGAATCAAAATTGACCCGGAGTTTTCTCGACGCCGATTGTGGTCGTCGAGGAAAAGCGACGGTCTCGACGGCGATTTCGTGGGGAAGGATTTTTTTCCTCGTTTGCTGACTCCTGGATTTTTCACCGAGCGATTCTCCTCGTTCGCTGATCGCGCGATCACGCACGCGCGATCACCTCGTGCGCGCGTACACGTGCTCTTTCTCTCTCTCTCTCTCTCTCTCGGTCTCGACGGGAGACTCTCCTCGCGTGCTCACGACGACGACGACGACGACGACAGATCGAGAAGTGCCACCGCCGCGGCTTTTTTCACACTCGACACTGAGACGATTTTCGTCCGCGCCTTCGCATTTATAGCGGCGCGGCCGCAAAGCCAGGCGGATCTCCCGCGAAACGGACGACGCGCCTCCCTCGCGCGAGCCGCCCTTCCAGGGTCGCCCCGAGGCCTCCGGGGCTACTTCCTCCATCAGCCGCGAAGAAGGAATCGGAAGATGAGTTTCCTCGGACTCGGCTTTCGAATCGCAACTCCCAATTGATCCTCGGTAGATCGATAATTGCATCTCCCGTCGTGATTTAGCGCACGGATCCGTGAGACTCGCGTCCGGTGCACTAATTGTTAGCGATATTAAGAGGTCCTACCGGGAAGCTTATTATTTACTGAAGAATAATAGTCCCCGATAAATTTGCTTAACTATCAAAGTTCTAAATACTAACTTTCAGCGTAACTGAGATAAATATACACACAATATTAGACAAACGCGGAAATATTGTTTACTTTTATATTTCTTATCGATGCTTTATTTGTGCGTCAATTAAGCTGATAGAGGCGTGCATATAATGAGAAAGTGGCATATAAATATTTAAATATGTCTATATATATATACATAAATCGCAGGTATTAACTATAAGTTGTAAGTTTCCTGTGTCTATGTATTTTCGAGACAAAGTGGCCAATAATTCTGAAATTTGTGTATAATGTCTCTATTGATCCTTAATTAAGTAGTTTTTCATATTTTGAAAATTCGAAATGTGGTTTAGAAGAAATTAAAAACATAAGTTAAAGATATTAATTTCAAGGGATGCGTATAAAAAAATGTCATTTTGAGTTGCGAATATCTCAATTTCGAAATGGTCGATCGTTTTCTAACTTCACGGGCGTATAGATGATATTTCCGTCAATATGTACGTAAAATTGAAAAAAAAATAGTTCGACAAGTACCTTAAGCCTCGTTGTGCGATTACTACGTGAGGTATCTGCACGATGTTGCATTGCGTGTTTTGATATCAAATTAGAAAATACACAGAGTGAGGAAGTAATATGCGTTACTCGCAATGTCGTTATGCAAGTTACTTTTCGTCAATACATACTTAATAAAATGGTAATGCATAAATAACAGTTACTTTTATCACCATCTTGCGCATTCAGGTCCAGTTTCACATCCTCCGATCAACTCAGTCGGCCGATTGTTCCGTTGGAATTAACCAATCGCATTTGTCGTTGAGCAGAATCGGCCGGAAATGACCAATTACGGTTGACACTTAATCGGTCGATCGAGTTAATCCGAGATTACGAAACTGGCACTCGGAATACGAAAAGAAACGACCCCGAACTTGAAAGTAACAGAAATTGCAGCGGCTCGTTATTTTCTGTATAACGTAACGTCTCTTAAATGTCTCTTAGGGACAGCTCGAATATTC
The DNA here is from genome assembly GCF_001313825.1 of Dinoponera quadriceps. NCBI lineage: Eukaryota > Metazoa > Arthropoda > Insecta > Hymenoptera > Formicidae > Dinoponera > Dinoponera quadriceps. The sequence goes on from NW_014555920.1 coordinate 1,553,397, forward strand.
CGCGCGCAATTCACGCGACGGGAGAATTTCCTGTGAATCGCGCGCGCGATATTTGCAGCGGAATTTATGAGTCGTGCGCATACATCGAGAGGTAAACTAATTTCGTGTCGCAACACAGCGGAAGCATCTAAACTTTAGTTCTGAATTCAGCGAGATTGAGATCGTCGCCTCACACACATACACATGCACACGCGCGTGCACGCACACATATACTCCGGATATTTATATCACAAAATAACAATTCTGCGTCTTACGGAAGCGCTGGACATGGATCATAAATTGAATTAAATTCGACTACTTCGCGAGCTCTTATCTCTTTGTAGAATACAGGATAAGAACAATGAGCGTCGCGAGTAGAAGCGTCATCAGGAGATGCACCCGTGGGTGACTCAGTGCAGTGAGAGTGTGTGTAACGCCAGGCAGCCGGCGGGCCTGAAAAATCACTTAAACAGGAGACAAAATGTGCAGTTTCATCCCGCAGTTTGTGGTTTCGCGAGATTGCGATCTGCGGGAGGAGACCCGCCGATGAGATTCATCTCGCCGCACGCGGAAATCTGAAAATTGGGTTTTCCTAAGCTTACGAGCGCTTCTTTCTGCACCGTCACGGCAGTATATCCTATTGTGTCAGATGAGTCGATAAGCCGATTCTGATTTCACTTCGGTAATAAACAAAGCCTGCTGCGTGCACGCGTGTCGTTAGCGCATCGTTCCGAGAAGTAAACGAGCTCTGAGTGAGTGACAAGCAAGCAGGCAAGCACGACGTTGGTTCTCGCGGTTTCCGCGTATACCCAGGAAGAACAGAAAATCGCGATAACATCGAAGTGTCATGTAAACGATCGAGCGACAAGAAAATGATTGAATCGTGCTCGGAATTTTTCAAGTGTTAGAAAAAATCATTTTTCCAAACTCGACTTTTCCGCGAACTTTCTCCGCTCCTTACTTTCCGAAGTTTTGAAACTTTATATCGAGAAGTGAGTTCTCATAGTGATTTCCTTGTCTTTTTATTATAATCATTATTTTATTGGTGATTCTATATATGGTTATCCTATCGGTATTTATTGTTAGTTATCTTATTATTTTTCATTCCGTTTCACTTGAAATCGTTGTTGACGGGAAAACTCTTTTTCAGTGCAAATTAATATAAAATGTCCAAAAAATCAAACATTAGAAGAACGAGAAATGTTTACGCAGAAAAAAGGAAAGAATTAAGAAGACAAAATTCACAAACAATACATGTAAAAACGCAACCAAAAACATCCAAAGATTTTTTATAATATCTAATTTAAAAGATTTTAAAGGCATAAAATAAATATCTATTAATGAGAAATATCAAAGATAACTTATTTATTGATTTAAATTTACTTGTAAATAATATTTTGAGATCATCGTGATTTTCTGTTCTACCCGGGTAAAGAAATTTGCTGATTCACCTGTACGGGAAAAAAAGTTTGCTTGAATTTCACCAGACAGCGAACACGAATCAAACGCGTTTCGGTTGAGGGACAGAATGTCCGTTTCTTTAAACTTAAATTCGTATAACCAGAAATTCAGTTTCCTTCAACCAAAACGTGTTTGCGATTCGTTCACTGTCTTGTAAATTCAAACTTTTTTCTCCGTACAGGAACCGATCGGTCAGGTCGAGATCGATGCGAATCCGTCGCTCTCGGATTTCGGGTAAAAGGCCGCGAGGAAGAAATGAATGCGTTACACCCTCGACACTCGGCGAACGATTCTCGCGGGAGGACTTTGGAGGAGAAGGAAACGAGAAGAAGCGTGATCGTGTGGTCTCGCCGCACGATCGCGTTCGTCGCCTCGTGAAAAATCGCGAAAAACCACGGGCACGTTGGCGCGCGTTTTACCGGTAAAAGGTGCCATTAGATTATCCATTCACGACAAGAGGCACGGCCTCCGGAGTGATTGTAAGTCCGCGTGCGCTTTTGCGGTAAAAAGTGCGCGACGGTTAATAACAATGCGCGAGTAACTCGTACGTGCACAGCAGAGATGCAGATATCTCGCGCTTCTACATCCCCGCATCCCTGACCCGCGAAAGGCGAAAGAGAGGCGCAAGAGGAAGAGCGAGGCGAAGAACGAAGAGAGGTCTGCCGGTTCGCGAGGCGACGCGACTTTATCCCTGGCCGGCGTTCATCGGTGGCCTATTTTTTAAAATTCTTTTTTAGATAGATTTCTTATCTGCCGATAAGCGAGACCGACAGACGGACGGACGGATACATGTCACCGTGTATTTCCTCCATTCCTCGGAATATTTTTCCCGCTACGCGTCTCGGCCGTCACTCTAGCGGTGTGCGCGGGTGACGCGGAGACACACAATCGGTAATAATAATAATACGAACGCGCCGATGCATTTTATAACGGTGATATCAGCGTGAGTAATCGTCGGCGAAATGTGTAACGAGACTCACGTCGCAGGAACAAAGCGGAGAAAAGGGAAAGGGGCGGAAGAGCAGCGCCGCGTCAGCGGCTCGATGAACGAACGAAGGGGGAGGGAGAAAGGGGGGGGAAAACGCCGGGTTCTCGCGCTGTGAATAATAAGAAAAGTGAATAAAGAGTAAAGAATAAAGAACGTCTTCTCGGGTAGTCCGTGGGAATGAATAAACATGCGAAGGCAACGCCCGATTGCCAAAGCGAAGCGTGTTAGGTGGCGCAGAGGATTCGTCATTTTTCTTAAATTAACGCGTTGCTTTCCATTGATCGTACAAACGTATCTAACTGACGATTGCGCCAATCTGAAGGTACAATGAATAAATATAATTCAGAGTACATGTATCCCTCACCTCGTTTCATCGGCTCTTTATCGGCCGCACGGATCATTTTTCAGACGCAACTAATTATATCCCCGTACGCAACTTAACAAGTAATATTACGCGTTCTCGGGGAAATGTTTCGCCGTGATCCAGCTGGAATTCTAAATGCCACAGATAAAATGTATATCACTGCTTTCTGTATCCGCTGGAAAATTGTCTGCGTAATTTACAGCAGCAGTGTTCCGGCAATACGTGCAGGAAATTTGAAATATTTTCTTGAATTAAATTCTCGTGGGAATTTTTAATTTTCCTGCTCGTAGGAATTTAGATATTAAAAAGACAATAGAAAGTCCTCGTTAGGCGTCTAAAAAAAAAATAACTCGACGTTGTTTTTATTTTACCCGTCAGAATTATTAATCCTTCGAGGTCCTTGGATAATGCCGTTTCCTACTCTATTTACTAACGCGGGAAAAAAATCCTCTGCACCGATCCAGCAATTTAATTGGTTCGGTTTTTTATTTTTAATTTAATTCGATTAATATCGCGATGAGTTGAACCGGCGGAGCATCGCCATAACGCGCCGCCCTTATCCGCAATGTGTACCGCGTGAGGACGACGAGTCGTCCCCGGCAATGGATGACATGGAGGTCCTTTTTTCTTCCCAACGTTATTTCCTCTCATTATTCCTACGCGATCGCGGTGAGGTAGGCCAGGTAGGTTGCCGGCAATTACGATATCGGCACGGTGTGTCGGCACGGGTTTCAAGCGCCGCGTTTTATATCCATTCGCGACGGGAGACCTGGCCTACTTAGATATTGCAAAGTCTTACGCGCGCGATAAAAAAATCTACGGTAATGACAATAAGAGCAACTGCGATTACTGGCGCGCTCTCGCGCGTCCCTGACCTGCGACAACGCGAACTGCGAAAAACCGCGATCTTCTGGTCTCGCCCTCCGACGCGCCTACCGATCGCCTCTTTAAGATCATCTTTCCTTTTAGCTCACTGGAAGAAAGAAAATGTTACGTTCAATGGAATATTTTCCAAGGAAACGGGACGATTTTACCTGGATTAAAACAATACGTGTTACTTGAATGCACCGAAAGAAAAAATGTGCTCCAAGCAATATTTACTTAATCCAAACAAAATAATTGCTTCAATACTCCTCGACAGACATTTGCTTGAATGCAGCACTCTCTATTCTTTCAATATATGAATTCGTAAAAAGTGCGAAGAACGCTTTCAAGCCGAAATAGCTTGCACTTTCCACGGACCTTTTCACACACCGGAGAAGATTTCACTCCCCCCCCCCCCCCCCNGACGATTCGACTAGCGAGCGGGCTGCACCCGCAGGTGCACCCTCAAGGTGCCGCGAATTTACCGGCCTAATTGGCGTCCGCTCGGTCTTTTTGCGCGGATTTCCTTCGATGCGCCTTCGCTCCTTTCGAGCCCCTTTCGATCACCGCGGCCGTAACGACCGGCCTTCGAAATCGATTTCCGATCCAAGGATCCGATCTCGCGACTGACCTGAAAACTCCCTCTTACGTCGCGAGCCTCGGCAGCTCGGCGCGCCGCTCGCACGTGGAAATAGACGGGACGAAAATTACAAAACACACACTACGTGTGCCCACGTCATTCGGCGTATAATACACACGCATGTCCCTCGCGGTCTCGTTTCATTGCCAACGACACCGCGAGCGCTAAATATGCTCTCCCGGCCGTCTGTCAACTTTGCATAAGACATAAAACACGCATCTGTCACGCAGATTATGCGGGATCGATGCGCGATTAGCGGAAATTCGCGCCGTCCTGCGCGTCGACGAGTCTAATTGATTCGTGTCTATTTAACAAGAGATACACACGGACGCGCTTGAGAGGGGGAAGAAACGGCGAGGGGAAGTCGAGAGGTCGCGAGCGTGCCGGGGATAGAAACGGTAACGTCCTTGGTTCTTTAAATAATAATGCTCAAATTCTGACTTCACTTGAGAAAAAAGGGGGAAATACGCGTCTCTCTCTTTCTTTCTCTGTCTTTCTCTCCCTCTCTCCCTCGCTCCACCTGCTTTTCTCTTATTTCGCAAATTTCCGTCTGTTCTACGCGTTCCACGCTCTTATCAACAATGGGCGAAATTTACGAGCTGCCTACACGCGACCCGAATCCACGGGACGATTTGGTCGAATCGGAGAGAAGAAATCCGAAACGATCAAACGGCTCGTCCGAGGACGGAGAATCCTTCGGTCGGGAATGAGCCAACGGTTTTCGGATGCGACCTAATTTCTATCGACGCACCGTTTCTCTCCTTTAATATTCAACACACACCGACACGTTTGCTTTAATAATCGCGCGGTAATTAAAATCCGATACGATAATTATCCACGCTTGCGCGTTCCCCTCGTAGTTTCGCGTCCCCCGATCGGTCATCAAATGACGAGTCGTCAGGTGAAACTCGCGACAATATTATTACGCGGTCGAGGATAATTCGTGGGTGGACTCCACTCCAATTTGCGTCGATATCTGATAGCGATCGGAATTTATGGGCCTCTCACAGCGCACGCTCGCTTGTGTAACGTAGACGGATACGTTAAATAAATTCCCACCTCCTGCCTCCCGCTTACGGTGTGATCGACGATTTAATTTGCATACGCTGAAACAATTTGTCGCGAGCGCGAGACGCGAGCGTGCATCACTCGCGCGTCGATACGCATCGACGTTCGCTCGGTAAGTGTCGAGCGACGTAATCGTGCCGCTGAGAGGGGGATATTGATTAAATGAAGGGTTAAATAATTGTTCGATAACAAATGAAAATGTTAAGTAATTAAATAATTCGATCTCAACGTTTAAATCACAACGCGTAAATTGCGTAAAATCGACGCGATAACTGTTGCTCGCGGTTATCGCGCGCATCGCGGTTTCGCGTTCGGCGGGTTATCAAATTAGAGACGAGTTATCAAGTGAGTCGGTAAATAAAGCTGAATAAAGAGCGTAAACTATATCGCATCTATTATTTACACGGAGCTATTTTCCACGAAAATTTTTCTTAGCGAAAATATCGAGGGTGGTTGTTACTAGTTTTATGGCTATATTTCTTCTTATACAGGATATGCAATTCGATTAAACGCGACTGTTCGACCCGATTCAGTGGTGTCCCGCGGTGGTATGATTGGCGATACGCTTTTTCAGCGTTGAAATTGATACTCTCGGCGATCGAGCTCGAAGTAAAATCCTTCCACATCGCGCGATCGGGATCGTTAGAAAGGATCCGTGGCGTAGCCTCCGAGCGAATCAATGTTCCGCTCGAAGGTCTCTCTCGTTGATCGGCGATGATGCGATGAACGGACGCGAATGAACGAAAGTAAATCTCGACAGCAGGAAATACGGCCTCAAGGACCCGTTCGACTTCAGGAAGCGGCTATCTCCGTGACAAATGGCTTTCATGCATATGCGAAAGCGCCCGCGGCACTTCCGCAGCGTTTCCGAGTACAACGGCCTTCCGCCTGCGGACGCCCGCCGAAAATATATTTCGGCGGGGATTTCCAGGTATTCACAGAAGGGAGAAAAAAAGTCCACCCGCGTACGATCGGGTCACGTTTCTCGGAAACGCCGATCGCGATTAATGAATCGAGCGCGAGCGACGAATTGTCATGCGGCGTGCAGAAAAATCCGAGGACGTTTAATTCCGGCTAAAACTCCGCGCGAATCTGCCTCGTCGTATTTCCGCGTTTGGTCGGTACAAACTATAATTTCGAAGGTTCGGAAAGAAGGTTAAGTTTCTTTCCTATTTTTCTGCGAATTTCTTCAGGTTTTGTCCCGAGGGTAGGAAAATTCCTTTAGAAAAATTCATGTTCGAATGAAATTATTAGGGTAAAAGTCTCCATTACCGAGACTGACTTTATTACCGACGGAACGGAAAGTTTTAAATAAATTACAAAAAGAGCAAGGCGGTCGGCGATAGTACGATGAATTTTGTTCTGAAAATTAAAAACTATCAGCATTCATTCGTAAACATTTCTTCATATCTTGGCGTAACGTCGACATTTTCTTTCTCAAAATAAAACTTGAAAATTTGTTTTAATTTCAAGCGATGAAATATGTGCCCTGATTATCTTTTATGGGGAAACAAAAATAGGTGTCGGCGATGGAATTCAGTTCATACGTATATTTCATTTACCGAGTCCGATGATAGAGAATCAAATAATAGCGGAAGACGGGACGGTAGAGGGAGGGCTCGACGGGGTGCAGGTAGCCAGCGGGACGACGCAGTAATTTCGTGAGTCACCTCGCGTAATTCTGGCGTTACGACGGCGACGATCGAGCACAATGTGTATAATTTTGACTTCCTGGCGCTGATATATAGTACTGCGAATCGCGAACGTCCTAAGAATCGCCGCACTATTATCGTGAATTATAAATGGTTATAAATGAGCACATGCGCCGACGTTACGACGGCCGCGCGTAACCCGAATATCAATGTTTCAAGACACAACTCCTGGATGTCGGAAGGCCCAAATTTGCCTCAAAATTTGCTATCCCTCCAAGATACTAATAATCAAGCTAAATATATGAAAAGATAACGAAGAGAGATAAAGCGGAGATAATGGATAAAATAATAATTGGGAACCCTATTATTTTATCTTAAACGTGGTTTGTTTGCTCAGGACCGAAACAGAAACGTTGTGGAAATTTGCCCTCTTTTTTAATATACTGAGAAAAAAAGTGCTCCATTCAAGTAAATATTTGCTAAGGAATATCCGAGTAATTATTCCACTTGGACTAAATCAATACTTGAGTGTAGCACAATGGAAGGAAAATTGCTAGTTAAAATCGGCATAATTTTGCAGAATTAAGTAGAAAACTCAACTTTTGCACCGGCTCTCAACCCTCATATAGTAAGCTTGGGGTCGGATGCGACCCCAGTTTTATTTTCGTTTATTTTACATCGCGCATGCATTGTTTCTCTTCTCAAGGAACGCTTCATGTTGTTATCTACTTCTCTATCCCATTCTGCACATCGATAACATTGATTTTGCACATTGGAAAATAAACGAAACAGAGCATACGGTCGGATCCAACTCCACTTTCCCTACGTTCCCGGGAGATCCGCCTCGCCGTTGGAGGATCAAATGAAGCGGAACGAAAAATGAAAAGAGATGTTCAAGATTTGAGTATTTACACGCCTCAGGCCTGACTCCAATCAGATCCCAATTAGACGGCACGAAATTTTCTGCGCGGTAAGATCACGACGATTGTTGACGACGACACGACGTTCGCAAGTACGTTCCCCACATCTCGCCATATGCTTGACCTTCACCTTGCTCTATCCTTCGTGGCTCCACGTAAGCGACGCTTCGTGGCGGCACATCGCTCGTCCTGCTCCGCACGATGACACGATGATATCGAGAGAAGAACGGAACATTCGCGAACGAGCCACGGAACAAGGATGCATTACTAACGATAACGGCGCGGCTTGATCGTCGTTCCGACCGTCGACGTCAGATAATCACAAAAACACACCAAGTCGCGGCTACACCGATCGGCGCGTGCGGCCGTTAATTCGCGGTGCATCGGTTCTTGATCGCGATAACTCGCGACGTCTCGCACGGCGCGAGGATCAATGGAATAAATAAACAGTGACGAATAATGACAGGGCGATTTCGCGCGCCGATGACTGTTGAAATGAAGCAGTCCGCCGGCCGGAGCGCCTTTGTTGCGTAAGAAATGACCGGTGTAGGAAAGTTTTATTCCGTGCATTAGCGTAATAAAAGCCGATTCCCCGCGTAAATGTTCTCGTCGTGCGAAGGAAACGGCGCGAGGGAAGCGCGAGGATCGCGCGCGGGAGGATAAACCGCGCGACACGTGGCGTCATATCGCCGCGACGGATCGCGTTTCGCTATGTGTTTCTCTCGTTGCGCAACTCTCGGATATAATAACAGGGCAAACGTGACAAACGACGTAACGTCGCTTTTGTAATTGCTCTTTGAATATCACCCGAGAAACTGTCGTGAAACCTTCCGCTCGCGCTTCGGCCGGCAGATAGCAGATCGCGGGGCTTCTGAAAATTTGGCGGAATTTCGACGGAGTAAATTCTCAGACCGAAGATCGCCGAAGTCGAGATTGAAAGATCACTCGAATTCGAGTGATTCCGCCGTCAATCCTCTACGTCTCGAGTGGAATTTCACCCCAAGAAGTTTGGGGAGTCGCTCAGCCGAGCGGATTCGGCTCGGGTTCTTCGAGCGAGACGTCAACCGCGAGGGCAAACATGACGATGGAAATACGTGTCGCCATTTGTCAGAAATCACACGGGATATCGTAATTCTGAGTGAACGGGGAAATGTATAGAAAATCTCGGTCGACGGTTTACGGCAGTATTTGCTAAATGCAGGCAACGCACGATTATACGGTATTGCGACTTGTAATACGATTTATAATAAATAAGCGTATAATTATTAGATTTCATATTCACATACGTACGTGCGCATGCAGCGACCGGCGATACTAACTTTCTAATAACGCGAGCGCGATAATTCCTTTTCAATAGGTGCATGGAGTTATCGACTATTATAATTGGACACACATATCGCTGAATTTACAAGCGTGTCCTCGGCAACCGATAGCTTCAGGATCCCGTTTCATCGATCGATGAATCCACTGGCGATTGACACGGCTAACGTGATTGCACTCGCCGGTCAGTAAAAATTGATATTAATTGACCGAGATTAATTTCAATCAACGCGACACGTGTCTCCCTCATCGACACTTACTCGCAACTTCTCGCGATCCTGCTTAAACTTACTTTTTGCGTCATAATTTTATCAATAACGTCATCAAGTAAAGTATCTATAAATAATACTATTGGCCATCCCCGTCATGTTTCGGTGGAACACGATTGCGGCCACGATATGCTCAATGTTCGACCACTACGAAAATAGATGCGAACCAGAATGAACTAATAATTAATCACAATGCAAAGCAAAACTCACTTTTTCTTAAGATACTTCGTAGACTTCGTAAGTGACAAACCTTCGCTTGCTTGGTCACCCAGCTGATAATTTTGGCTGCTTTTCAGCAAGAGGCACAAGTCGACGCAAGTTACGTCGTTATTTGTTGTCATCGTGTGCTCATTTCGCGTGGTTTTGGTAGAGAAAAGGATAATGGATGATATATAACGACATTTATATATTAAATTATATTTATACAATCACACTTGTGCCTCACTTCTTATTATTCTAGCAAAATTTGGTTTTCCCCGCGTTTGACACTAATCGTAATCTGAGCCAAACAATTCTGATTGGCGAAGCGCAGTCGGAAATCAGACATACGGCGGCCATACTCTTATTATAAGGTACCTCGGCACCAACTCGTCGACGACGACACCGTTGCGAACTCACCTCGCGGGTGCGACGGGACGCGCGAACTGAAAAGTGTGCAGCTATGTGCGACCGCACTCCCGACGAAAACTTTCGCCGGGAGTTAGTCGAGCATTCAGCCAAGTCATTAGTTTTAGTGGGCGACGATTTGGGATGAAAGACGACGCGGAAGCGTCGGTCGAAGTCAATCCGGCCGGCGGTGGAGGATTGGAAAGTGAGTGTTGCGTCGTTAAACCCCGATACGTCGACGTACCGACGTAATGGAGTGTAATTGGCTTGTTCTGAATTTTCAGCGGGCTTAACAACATGAATTATACGCGTGTGAAGCAACAACGCGCTGTTTGGGCACCGACGATGTTCGGTTATGTTCCGTTGCAGTTTGGAATTCAGCTCCGTCTAGGAAAATCGACTTTCACTGGGGGGAGGAAACATTGAGAAAAAAGACTTAAAAATTTACTTGTGCCGAGACCCCACAAGAAACATTTACTTGGCGAAATTTCACCGAAAAAAGGATTTGATAATAAGTACTAAAATTTGATGAATATTTGCCGATCAAAAAATTTGATTGTTACAACCAAATAATGTAATATTACATAGTGTATACATACATACATATATATNATTCCGTATATTATATTTTTGCAGTAAACAGATGTTAAAAAATTAGCCCGACAAGCTTTGAAGGGAAGTAGAGGGCTTCAAAATGAACCTTTTTTGTTACTACTATTTTTCTCTGCGACGTTTTTTAATACTGGTACAGATAAACTATGTGAAAAAATCAATTTCCTCCATTAAGGCTCGGCTATCTCGCCGCAGTCATACTGGTTTATAACGTCATAAATGATAAATGACATGCAGAACAAGTTTTTTGTGTTATGGCATTATTTTTAGCCAGAACTTATAGAAGTTCATTTGTGCCACTTATCACAAGAAGACAAATTCCAACACGATGGAGCACCTGCCTATTTCAGTGCTACTGTGCGCAATCACTGGGATCAAAAATTTAATGAGCGCTGGATAAGCCGAGGTGGTCCCATCGCATGACGATCCCTGAATTTATCTTCGATAGATTTTTTCTTATAGGAGCATACCAAAACTCTCATTTATTAAATTCACACTGAAACAGAAGCAGACTTGTTAGTCCGGATAAATGCTGCGACAGATTCAGAATATCTTTTTTTTGTTCAAGACTTTAGAATGTAGCATTTTTTTTTTCAAGATTAAAATATAATTTGATTTTCCTATTTATACGTTTGTTTATTGTGAAAGTCACGAAACTTCTATTTTACACCATACATAGTGTTAAAGCAAAACGTGGATAAAAATAGTATTGACAAAAAAATGTTTACTTTGAAGCCCCGTATTTCACTTCAAAGTTCGTCGATTGTCTAATTTTTCAACACCCTGCATCGGAGATCAGAGATTGCTAGTTGGGAATCAGAAATGGGCAAATCGATTAATCGATCTCGGCTCGCCTCATTGCCGATCGGGTCCCAGTTCCTTCGATCTTCAATTAGCAATCTTCGATCTCCAATACGTAGCTTGATACAGGCTTAAGAACGGTAGAAACAAGCGAGGCCAACTGAATGCGCGGCAAGTCGTTTGCGTGCAGCGAGGCGATTCGGTGCATTCATATAAGTACGAGGTATATTATGCAAGGTACACGCAAGGCGTCCTTGACAATGACCGCTGCTGTGCGGGTTACGTTGGCGTATAGACGATCGCAGTGTCTTGTTAACTGCCGGCGGGATAATCGGCAGGATTAACGCCGAGGATCGTAAGAGGCGAGGAATGAAAAAGACGCGAAAATTAGGACAACCGGCGTTGTCTTCTTACTCGCCTCTCATCGTAATTCGCTTCTGATTAAGCGCGTTCAGGGAATACGTAGTAGGTTCAGCGTTGGGTCACTCGATCTGAGAAAAATAATTTGCAAGTGTGACTGCACGCACACTGAAATAAGGAATTTGATAATAAGTACGAAAATTTAGCGAATATTCGCCGACCAAACGTTTGATTATCGCAACCAAATAATTTAATTTCACGTACTGTATATGTATTGTATATTTACTGTATATGGAACTAAATTATTCAATTGTAATAATCAAATATTTAGTCGGCAAATATTCACCAAATTTGAGCACTTATTACACCAAATCCTCCTTTCAGTGCACGGTGAAATGGTCAGTTGAGAATTTTATCTCTCTTGCCCCCTCCCTCCCGTGATTATAACAATTTATATCACTGTGATATTGTAACGACAAAATTAATTAATTTGCTTGAGAACGATAAGAAAATTTGGCGCCGAAAATTACTACAATTTTCGTGAGATCAACTGTGCGCTTTCCTCTCGGCGTCGGCACGGAGCTGACAGCCGCCGAGCGGAAGTACACCACCTGGACGTCGCCACACATTTCTTTTTTTTATAATTAAAATAACCTTCTAATCTATCAAGCGCGTGGACGCAAGTCCAAATCGACCGGAGCGTCCTCGCACTTAGTCTTAGCATTATCGCCAAGTCCTTCGACACACAAGCGAGATTTTTGTGTGTACGAGCGGCACATAACATCCAAAAGATTATACTCGCAGCACACTTTGCATTCCGCTGACGACGGAGGATCGTGTCGTGTGTGTAACGACGGTGACGCGACGATGGAACGTATTGTTACGCGATATGATACGACCGCCGGACTGAAATCGAAAGGACTCTGCGATACGATTACGTAAAAATGATACGGGAAATAAAGGGAAGCGGAAATATATTCGCGACATAACAACGACTCAGCAGAAAGAGAGAGAGAGAGAGAGAGATAGGGAAGAGAACAGAGCCGTGCTGAAAAAGTCGTTGACTCCTTCACCGGCAAGGTCCTCGATCGATCGACAAGATGCTCCGCTGCAAAACTGACGGGCTATCGGCATAATTATCGACACGCATTTCTGACAAGTGATTGAGAGTTTCGAGCGATCTCCGAGGGAAAATTTTAAAAATGTTTCCTGCAAGTTTAACGTCGTTAAAAAAAAAATGCAAAAAACCATAAAATTATGCAAAATTAACGTACATAAACGAGAAGAACGGAAAAGATTGCGTGCGTGCGCGAAACATTTATATAAATTAAAATTCCTACCAAGACTAGTTAGGATAGCACTTTTATACTTTAACCAAATTTTTCTTTCGCTTGCACACAACGCTGAGAGCGTCTGCAGAATTGTTATCTTTTGTGGCTGAGCGCGCTCACTCGAACTTTGTCGATTACGGAGATCTTCACTCGTATTCAACAAACTATTTACTTCCCAACGCGTAACGTTCCACGAAGTGTAAAACTACTGTCGTTTGTTTACACAAGTCGCCGGAGCTCTCGGGAGGAATTTTAATTTGTGTGAATGTTCGCACGCGCGCTATCTTCACAGCGACCGGTGGGCTTCCGGGCTCTAATGATTAACCAACTATTTTTTTCCTAGTCTGGGACACTTGACAACGTATGAAAAAGTACCATCCTTTTTTTGCACATAACGCTGAGAGCGTCTGCAGGATCTTTGTGGTTAAATGCACGCGCTCGAACTTTGTCGATTACGCAGATCTTTCGGGCACTCATTTTCAACAAACTATTTTAATTAACTATTTTTATTATAATTTAAAGAAAACATAGTTAATTGTGTTCCATGCCGATCATCTCTGGCCCAGTGTTGCTTGTCTTGCAAATTCCGGTTACAAGGCGCGATTCGTATCCGGAAGGGAAGCTATTGATAGTCGCGGTTAACCGTAAATTGGCATCGGCGAAACCGCTGTGAGAAGCGATTTGAACAATTTTCCTGCTCGCATGCAGGTGCCTCTCGCTTAGAGGCACTGTGCCGACAATCTCACACGTTGATCAACAAGGCATATACGTGTATTTGCGACGACTCGTGCTTAGCACGATGATAACGAATTTAACGTGATCCTCAAGTTTACCGGAATTTGCTCTCTCTTACGCGATGCGTCTTACCGGGAAGGAGCGCGACGAGGTGATCAACAGCAGCGGTAAGATGTAACTCTCATAGGTGAAATATATATCGCAGCGTGTCGTGTTTTCGAAAGAAACTTTTCTCGCCAACTCTTTATTTTGTCAGCTATATATATGTACAATGCGATATATATTTAGTGGCAGAGATTTGGAGCTGCTTGCTTTACTCGGCAATGTAAATTAATCGAATTCTAAAATATATATTATGATCTACACTCGGACGAGTAATCTCTTTTTTTTTACCCCGATATTTCCTAATCAGAAACAGTTCTCACAAAGAGAAGTGATGATCGATTCCACCTTCAACTGTTTATTCGAGCTCATCCTGTTCGTCCATGTGCTTTCTGTACGAGTACAGATACTTAGAGGCGTAGTACTCCCTGAAGTAGGGTCCTCGAAAGTCGCGATTCTTGGCCATAAAGTTATTTATCCGCGTCTCGAGAAGACGAACGTCCTTCACCTTGTTCACATGGTATATGTAGTGCAAATATTTTTCGTATTCCTCCTGCGGCGACGGGAAGAAGTAGCGTGCGAGGAATCTCTTGATGGGATGCTGAGACGGTAAGAGAAATTTCTTAATGTCGAGATTCGCAGATGTATCACACGTGTTGTTGATAATCTGCAAAAATATTTGGGCTTCACAGCACAAAGAGAAATAACGTTAATGCCTTACCCGATGGTACTCCCATTCTTTGGGAATGTAACCCTCAGGGATCTCCTCAAGCGTGGCAGGTCCAACAAAGACATTAACTAGAAAGATCCCGGTGCAGACAGGGATTAAGCCCAGCAGGAAATAAAAGTGAAAATAATCTTTCGTCTTGTGCCACTGGAAGCGACTCGGCTTTATGACCATTACACGATGTTCCGACATACATCTTGCCAGTTCTACAAAGACAGGGAAACTCAGAAAAATGCCTGAGATTCACATCGTTACGTACATGTATAAATCGATATCCTCGGAGACTCAGCGAGGCCGAGCTTCGACAGATTTCTACGTGTCAACCGACGCAAACTTATCAGCTGTTAGCAGTGAACACATTTGTAATCATAAATATAAGATCTTTATCCTACCGCACGCACAGGACACACGAAATCGCATGCCTGTGCAAAACACTGTACGGTGGTTGCGTAACCAAACACCGTTGGTTTCGGACGGTAGCGCATTGACAGAAAGAAAAGCACTTGTTTAACGGCGGAACTCGACACGTAGTCGCATGTATAATCACCGTTCTTCACTAAAGCCGCCCTGAAACCGCTGCTTTGCAGCAAATTTTGACCAGTTTTACGCCAAATGCTGCTCCACACCACCATTTTGCCTCGACGTAAGAGAACCTGAACGTGGTGCTCTCGAAACTCGGGGGCCGGCTGAAAATGTAGCTCTCCTACTTACCGAGCCAAGTAAAGGCAGGCTACACAGTTTTACACGATTAATTGCGTAACACGCGGTCAGATGACAGCATTTATTATCGCGTCTGTAAAATGTCGATAAAGTAGGGCCCGTGGCGCAATTAATTAAGGACATGCGAGAATAATAAACAAGTAAATATAATATAAAATATATATATTATTTAATAACATATATATGATAATAAATATGATTGGGGTAATAAATGGTATCGGTTATTACTATATTAATTATAATGTTATTATATTAAAACATTAAATTAGGTCGCAGGGCTTAGGACATGATTTTTTAATTGCACAGATAATTTATAAGTAAATTAATTTGCGACACAACAACAACGGTAGATACGTAAAAACGAATACTGCTGTTAACAACAAAGAAAAAGATATTGGAGCAGTTATACTTCGCATATTTTCTGCACTCCTTACTTTCCTTCCTTCAATTAATTACGTGGTCGAATATCGTCGGGAGAAATAATTTTCCGCCCGGTCTTAGACGGACAATAAAGCGTCGTTGGCGTTCATTAAGTCGGAAATTGTTTTGTTTCAACGCATTAATCTCAACGTGATCCGTTGCAATAGGGATCCGCGCGGCGCCAATGAAGCCGGGTCAAGTGAACAATTGAACTCGAGAAACGATTGTAAATTACAAACACCAGGTCGATCCTCGTGACAGAATGCGAGAAAATTCCCGGGTCGCATCACCGATCACGTCTCACGCATGGGAATTATTTTTTCCGCTTTGTTTCTGCTGAATATCTTTACTTTTTCAGTCATAAAGCGAGAAATGTCAAGGCGCCACGTAACGAAAGAAACGAGCCTTCAGACGTTACCGAATGGAAGTAAAATTCCTTAAACGCCATGTGGTGATGATTTAATACGATAAATTCTCAAGTTTTATTGTTTCAAACGTTATTGTATTTTGTGTTGTAACGCTGACGTCAAGAATCGCGATTGAACCTGTGACAACTACCAGTTGTCCTTTCGAGATCTCGTGTGAAAAATTCCTTGTCCAAAAGCAGGCGAAATTTAACACGCTGAATGCCGTGGGAAACACTGGTGATCGACACTGTGATGTCATTATGTTTTGTTAAGTATTACGTATAAAATATAATTAATTGCATCTACAAAATAGGTTGTATGACAGATAAAGAGCCAATGAAGGTAAAAGATATAAAAAAAAATATATATATATATATATATATATAATTTATTTACTTTAGATTCAATAATTTAATCATTAATTAGACATTTGTACAATCAATGGAAATCAATGCAATACTCAACACGTTAACTTGTAGGCGGAAAGTATGATATCGTTTATCTCGCGTGTAAAAGAATATGTGTCGTGCGAAATAATAAATTTTATATTCTTATGTAATACGTTGCGTCTCTTAAGTTCAATTAGGGGCATCATCAATGTTGTTCTCACGTACGGCACAATGGATCTTGGAACAGTCGGCTATGGCGACATCCTGCTGATCGCACAGAGCTGACGCAGAGCTAAAGAGAGTTTCTTGTTATTTTATCGCTTCTTTATTTACCACTCAAAGTCTCAGGTGTCGGATTAAGAATAACGGCGGTACGGATAATGGTAGTAAGAGCAGCTGAATACGTTAACACTTGGCAGCAAAGCTAACACACTTCGAACATTAGTCATCATCGGAGTTTTAATGGATCGATAATGGCATTGTGCGTAGCCTCACGGCGTGTTGATAAGTCTATATTATTAAGATAGAGGGTTTGGAAAACAAATGCAATGTAATCATGAGCAGATTAAAGAAACCAAAGTTCCGTATTGATTAGACAGATCGACAAAATTGTTACTCAGAAACCAGACTATACTTTCCCGGTTTTCGGTGCACTGAGTTCAAATCTGGCCGCAGAATTGCTCTATCACATCAGGATTTTGAGATATTCTAACTTAAAAGTGCAAAAAATGCCGTTTTTCTCAGCGAAGCAAAAAGATATTTAAGCAAACTCAACGCCATTTGAAAGAGGAAGACTTGTACTTTAATACCTTTTTTTACTTTTTTGAGAAAAATTACTCTGGCTTGCATACATAACCGCAAAAGTGGGCAAAAACGGCATTTTTTGCACTTTTAGGTTAGAATATCTCAAAATCCTGATGTGATAGAACAATTCTGCGGCCAGATTTGAACTTAGTGCACCGAAAACCTTCGGGAAAGTATAGTCTGGTTTCTGGGTAAGGAGGTCGGTCTCATTTTGTCGGCCTGTGTTATCGAAGACATCTTTGACCCTTTACATTATGATTGTAATTAGAGAAATTAGAAAACTGCGGACAAATTATTGTGTAATCTTGCTCGTTGCTCCGACAGCAGCGAAAATTGATTGAGAAATCGATTGATTTGCGTGACGAAATTCCTATAGGAATGCCCGAGAATTCCTTTGTTCCTTTGTCTTGGATTCTTCCTACAATTTTGAAGGCTTGGAAAAAATCCAGTTTCTTCCACTTCTCGTGGATGTCTTCGATTCTTATCTCAAGAGTAGAAAAATTCCTTTAGAAAAACTCACATTTACTTTTTCGAAAGGAAAAGAAGATAAAGAAGATTAAAAACCCGATAAAATCCGGGGAAAAATCGGAGAAAACTGTTTTTTTCTGAGTCTTCAAAGCTGTTAATTCCTTCACCTTAAGTTCCCATCGATACATAATAAAACCGCGTTGCTCGCGTTTGAATAAAACTTTGTTAGAGCCAAGATTCGAGCTTCAGTCGCGAATACACAGTTGAACGTTGAACGTTCCCACCACGAGGAAGGTTAAACATTTTCTAGAATTTCCGGAGACACCGCGGCGACACGGAGATTCCCCTCCGCCGGGGTGGATCGGAGATCCCGTTTCACGGATGCCCTGATATTCTCCAGGTCAACAACCGTGGTCACGAAACCATCTACGAGCTAGACGAGTTGATTTCGGGTACAACTGCGTTGCATGGGACACGTATGTCTTCCTCACGATGCGCTTCGTAATTTTTATCGGGCGCTGATAAAACACGAACTTGGTTCCGCCGCTGTTGTGCGATAGAAATATTGGAAGATAAAGAAGAGAACGCGATTGTAAATTATAAATTTACTCATAAATATAAATCTTCCGATGAACGGATAATCTTGATTTTTATCCTCTCACCCCCCTTCCCCCTTCTCTCTCACTCTCTTTTTCTCTCAGTTTGCAAAGGAATTTCAGGGTGATTACATGACTACATCCGCAGCGCGACTCCGAGACTCCAAGTGCAGCGACAATAGCAGCGTCGAATAACGTTACAGCATAGAAGCATTACGTCCGCATTTTCACACACACTGGCGACAAAGTATCCTCCCCCCCCCCCTCTTTAGCTGAATTTCACGAGACGCGTCGCGAATCGGGCGAGGCTGGATCGCGGCAGAATCGATGAATGCGTGGAGCGCGTGGAGAGCAGGAGAGCGCGCGAAGCGACGTGTTAGCAACCCTTAAAATCGACCACGTCGGGCAACACGGTATGTAACGCACATAGGCGGTTTACACACACGGAGAGCCAGGTCGGACGTAGAAGGAGGCGAGGAGGCTTTTCAGGCTCTCTCTCGGCCAGTCGTCTACCGATCGCGGCGCCGAGCGGCCGCGTCGACGAGAGAGAGTTGAGCCGGCCGGTCGATCGTGCGAGTCGCGCGTCTCAGTCGCGTTGCTCTCTTTCCGTTAACGAGGATCGCTACGAGAAAGAAGAAAGAGAGAGAGAGAGGGGGAAAGAGCTTCCTCTACGATCCGCTCTGCCTTGGCCTCGCGGTCGCTTCACTTCCGGCTTCGCTCTCGTGCCTTCGTGTGAACGCCCAACGAGATCGATTTGAGGAAGCGAGACAGAGGCGGCTTGGAAACGTAAGTACCTTTCCTCGGTTTCGTCAAGTCGGGCTTTACACAAAGTGCACCCGGTTACAACCTCACAGCAACATGCGAGCGCCCAAGGTGAAAACGACACGTTTGCGAGCGATGGTGTCCTCGATTTGAAGGGTCTCGAGTGTCGTTTCTTCCTCAGTGTCAGGCGTTAGCGTTGAGCCTTCAGCCGTCTTTCCTCTTGTTTACCGTCACATCGCGAAGGATTTCTCACTCGTGTCGCGGTATCGACTTGGTAATCACTTCCCCGGTTTGATCGCCGCTACTGTGAATCTCGCTCGTTCTTCCGGTTAACGTGTGTGTGCTCGATATTTTCCGAGCACACCTCGAGCGTACCTTTGATTTCGACTCGGCCGCGGGAAAGAGGAAGGAGACGAAGTGCAGGGAGAGAGTGCGATCTGACGAGAACAAAGAGAGAGAGAGACCCACGCGTACTTGTTGGCTTATTTACCGTCAGTCCTTCGAGAAACGACGACGACACGTCGGTCGGGGCGTTGATCGCACCGAATCGATCGATCCTTCCGCGGTCTTGTAAACATGGGGAGCGTGCGGAGCGAGTCGCGCCAGGATGTCGGCTCTACCGAATCGGTCTTTGAACTCGCGCCAGCTAAGGTTTCTACGATGTAACACGTGTTTATCGGGTCTCGTGACGTGAACGGGCCACTTGTCAAGTAATGTTTCCGAGTAAAATTTTCTCTCGTCCAATAATATCGATGATAATATAAAAGGCCTGGATATACACGAGTCATTCGAGACGGCATTCCGACCTATGAGATTAGATAACTGAGATAAGATTTTTGTTTAAAATTCTACAAATCCATTATTCAATACGTCGAAACACGCATGCCATGCGTTCGACGTAACTCCGTATCTCCACTCATATCTGCCTGAATTCCCGGATCGACGCTCGTTAGAAAGGCAACCTAGCTCCTTTAATTCTACTGATGTTCTACTCTAAGTTCTTCAATAACCCTAATCGATCCATTAAAAGTATACTAATATTTGCCTCTTGTAATATCCAAAAAAAACTATTTGCACTCGCTCTTCAGATAATGAGTCAAACTGTCGTATCCCCGCCCATGCGGAACTGCAATTTAACGGAGTAGCGGATAGCGGAAATGGCAAAAGAAAGGGGAAAAACCGACGTACGATCTAAATTATTTTAATTGCCGTGAACGCCGCGCTGCAAATTGTCAAATTTATTTGGGAACTGTCAAATCAATTCGACGAGTCCTCTTTAAAATTGTCATTTTAAAATTATTATTTTAAATCGAGCTGCTTTACCGGTTTCGACTCGCGGAGTCGAGTTCGCGCTTTATTATTGATGAGCCACGACAGCGTTGTGCAATTTGCCTCGTCGTCATAATAAACTATTTTTACAACCTTTATGTCGCGACGTGACGTCGCTGTCGCTCGGTGATATTATGAGAACCTCATAGGATGACTTAGGATCGATTGCACCAGCGTCATTTAAGTCGGATTTACACAAAGTCGATACTCAGACGAGTAACAACACTCCACTTGACCATCGTAACGTTGTCTGAGATTTGGAAAGGCTAGCTTGAAACAATAAAAGCGTGATACGACAATTGTGAGCTCGAGGAAAATCAATCCTGATTTCCCTTTTTATCGATACAGATGATTACTTCCGAATTCGTCATGTTTTGTACTCAATATGATTAGATAGATGAATCTATTGTGCGCACTGGGAAAACTTCTCTCTTCAAGTACAATTTTAGATAAAAAATATAACATGAAAAATACGATAAGGGGAAACAGAGAATACAAAATACAAAATAAAAAATATAAAGATAGGAAAATACATAAAAGGCGACAGATTGCCAAAGAGCAACTCCTCTCTTTAAGATAGATCACCAGTAAATAAGTAGTTGTGAGAAAGAGAGAAAGAGCAAGAAAAACGGCTCAAAAGCGTCACTTTCACGCACGGAGTCCTCCATCCTCCGCGTATTAGATGAAGGTCTTTCAATCGTGGAGGAAAGTTGCATTAATGTATGTGTGCGTGCACGACGACACTTATCTCGGGAATCCGCAGAATTTTATCGTCCTTTTTAATATCCGAGAAACCGCCACCTGCAATAAGACGGATCGTTTTGCGCGACGGTTACGTTAGCCGCCGCGAGCGCTCCTTGCGACGCGCATAAATTTTCCTCGAACGAGCGATTCTTCTCTCTCTCTCTCTCTCTCTCTGTCCCTTGCTTTCCCGTTCAGGCCAAGTAAACGATTCACGGCACAAAGACCGCCGGATTACTTTTGTCTCTACCTCTCTCGTTCTCTCCTCCCCGTCAAATCCCGTTGGGAACAAAAGTCGCCGTGCAGGCTTATATAAGTCCGGTGCCAAGAATGGCTACATGACCGAACTCATTAAACGTCGTTAATTACCTCGTGACGAATGTCCGTTTCTCGTCATGCTTCTCACGCAAGCGGCTGCTCGATTGTCTCGGTTGCTAATTTAATGTTCAAATGTTAACGAGATAGTAACGAGACTTACAAGCTTCTTTATGTTACTGCTACTTTTTTATGCACCGGGACATTTGATATCTCTCTACAGCCAATGACATTTTTTGAGCACAAAGAAAGAGAGGGGGAGGGAGAGAGAGAAGCTCGGTGGTTAATGATCTCTCTCGGTGCTTATCAACGTTCACAGTCGCCGGAGGGAAGTAAGTCACGCGAGATGAAAGTCGAACGTGTGCGCGCACGCGAGTAATTTAGATGAAATCGCCGGTTGCAACGAACGGACGACGGGGGACGGCCGACGTCGGATTCCCCTGGAACCTCGTAGATCGTTAGCCATCGAAGCCGGAGAAACGAGCCGCTTGAATTGATAGCAGTCGTACGCGTGCAGAAGTCGTTGAAATCCAAGCAATTCGGGCGATCACGCGAACGCTCGTTTACTCGGGGCGCTTGGAGTTACGTCGGTGGGAATTCTCTTTGATTATGGCCTTGTTTCTCATTTTCTGGTTAACTTCTTGTTTATATGTAATCTCTTTCTTATCGCAATGCAGGAACGTAAAATGTTGTTTTATTTCTTAGAATGTTTAGTTTCTTAGAATAGTAAAACCCCTTTTTTGTACATTTACAACTAGTTATCTCAAAACCTGTGAAATGTAATGAAAATATTTTGGTCTCATTTGAAAGACAACTTAATTTTCTGCAACTTTGATTTCGATATTTTTTGTTAAAAAAGTATCGAAATACTTTCCTAGACATTTACAGAAATATATTGAAAAAGGATCATTTTGAGCGCCAACTTCTTAAAGAAGCGTTTTCCGACCCATATTTATGGGAAATTTTTTATTTAGAATTATATCTCCTACAAGATCTCAAAGTCTGACTGGAACGTTCACCCTATATGTATTCGATTGCTTATACCTTCGATAGTCTTTGTTTTCGATCACGGGGATCAATCGCAAGATCGTGTTGCTCTCACCGGTTTTAGTTTCCCCTTTCCCGACGGTAAGTCGACAAAACATTTGGAAAAATAACTGAATGTTCGAGCAGGCGAGAGACGGTCGGAGCAACGCGTGAGAGTTTCGCCGGGAAATTGTTGGAAAACGCGTGCACACTGCGCCCCGTCTCGCCCATTTCGCGAGACGCACAACGGCGCAAGGAGAAAAATCGGTTTTGCGTCCGACAGAGAAAGTCGCTGCACGCAGCGCTAACCGCAAAATTGTCGCGCACCGCTGACCAAGATATTACATAGTTTCATTTCAAAATGTCGCGGATAAGACAGACACGTGGCAACGTTAACTTGCACCGCGGCTCGTTACTCTCGGGAATCTAATCTAACTATCATGCGATCGTTACCCGAACTCGCTCAAACTGTGCATAACTTTGTATTTCAACGATGTTGCGATTTAATGCATGATAATCAGACAATTATCATATTATCTTTGGAGCGATATATATATATGTGTGTATGTTGTGTGAAAATTCTGCAACAACAATAATACCGAAGCCACTTGATTTGATTTCAGGTTGTAAAATGTTGGCCGGCCGCAAGTGCAGCGTCGGGCAGAGTTGACGAAGATACACTCTCGTAGGGAGACGCTTGGTTGATTAGTACTAATTAAGAAGAGAGGGAATACACACGCCCGTCGATTAACAGTGGTGCGGCCAACGAGCGAGAGGGACAATGGATCCTTATTCATTGAGGTGAGTTACCGAGAAAACTCGTCGGTAAAAAGAAGACCGCGAAAAATTGACCGTAACGAGAATAGCGCGATGTGAAATTAATTTTCGCGCTTTTTACCCTTTTCTTGTCTCCGACCCGTCGATCTTCTTGCCACTCATCGTTCTCGTGAAATAATACGAGCGTTTCAAATATCGAGGCGAGATGAACGCGAGTTTCTTCCTCCTGACGGTATTTACGGATTACGCGCGAGCGGGCGTCGACTCCGGATCTCGTCGTAATGCCGAGGAACATGGCGGGGCTTTTCGGAAGACGAACGAGACGGATTCAGCTGTCGATTCAGCGATCATCAAGCGTCATCCGTCCGCCGATCAATCCTTCGTCTACCTGAGAAGGCTCGATCTATCGTAGCCTCCAACTGGTTTTGCCGGACTTTTTTCTCGCGCTCTTTACCGAGACGAAAATCTTTTCACGCTCGATCATTCGCGAACGGTGAACAAAGAGATCCTCGAGTATTTGCCCCGTATCGCTCACCGATCCTTCCTTCAGACTATTCCTCAGGACACTCAAGGCATTCATATCCAGAAGAAATTCTCGAAGGTGTTCCTCGAACAAGTTCCCTCTGTGCGTTCACTCAAGAAGGTGCGCAGTCGAAATAATTTTTTCTTCAAGTCTCTCAAAGTAACATCCCGAGATCGAAGTGTCTTTAAGTACCAGTCATGAACCGGTAATCAGCCACCACGATGTCGCAAAACAATCTCCGTTTGATCGAACCGCGTAATCGACATGAACGGTTGAAAAAACGCGCGGCACTCCGGCGGAAAGCTTGAGATTTCACTTACCCGAGGGACCGTCGTCGTGAAGTCCAAGTGTTTCGATTTGGCAACAAGCGGAGACGCGGCGTCGTCGAATCGCGATCCATCTGCGCTGGCACGTTCCATTTCCCCCTCAACTGCATCCTGAAACGTTTCGACTCGTTATGCCAAAGTCACCGATAAAATTGCCGATGGGAGGAGGGATATCGCTCTGAAGCTAAAACTGTACGTTACCGGAATCGTTCTACGAGACGAAGATTCGTTATAGATCTTGTAAAATATACGACCATATCACGCGTCACAATTCGGCACGTTTCCACACGTTCTCGCATCTATTTCTGCCTCCATTACCATATATTGTTTAGATGTTGGATTAGACGCGACAACGTAACGAATAATCGACACATGATTTCTCTCGACAACAATGAAGGTCTAACGATTTTAATGATACTCAATCAGAGAAAATAAGGAGCGGTAAGACAGAGATAAATCAGAGTCAACCGTTAATTTTTTTGCATTACGTACATTGTGACACTGAAAAAAGGAGTTTAGCAACAATTACCAAATATTCAGTGAAATAGTTTCAACCAAGTGATTCGGTCCAATCAAATTATTTAGTTGAAACTATTTCGCTAAATGTTTGGTAATTATTGCCAAATTCTCTTTTCGGTACATGTGAAATGTAAATACAAAGTGAGGTCGTATCGCGTTTCGGTCCCGGCGTTTGGGCCGTGTTGGACCAGCGACTGAATGCAGATTAAAAGGTCGGTAAATAATAACATTTCTTTCAAGGGAACCGTCATTGGCTTAAAAATTACAGTCATATTGTCTTTTATTTATATTTATTGGCAAGTTGTTGAAGTAGTACCCTAGACGGCAGTCTGCAAATGAACAATTGATCGCGCAATTGTTTGCCGATTAATCTTCGACCTCAATTCACGCACGACGCGTCACTCTTCCCGATGAATTATCTCTCGAACGACGTAATAATGTCCACGTGTGATTTATGTACGCGAGGCCCCGAGACATCTCTTTCTCTCTCTCTCTCTTTCTTTTTCTCGTTCAACAGACCCACGAGTCGTGCTCTTGTCAAATTTCGCTAATGAAGAAGCGAACGACCGTCGATTTCACGACAATTTGTCCTAATAAAAAAACCGCGTAAAAATCCCCGAGAAACGATTTGTTGCTGCGCGAATCATTCAGCAATCGTGAATTCTCGTCTTTGCAGGATTTTCATTTCGCGTAAACAGCACACCGCGCACGCTAGCTTGAGACTCGATGATGTAAGTTTCGCGTGATCGTTGCACAGAAAATTCGCTTCTACGATCGAAATGAGAGAGGAAGTTGAGGCCTATGCGCGGTTTTATCGCGAAAAAACGTCGACAGTTCGAATCCATCGTCCTCTAATGACAATCTCCGTATCTGAGGAATTTCATCGTACTCACACTGAGAAGAAAATATTTAAGAATTTACTTGTGGAAAATATAAGGTTTATTTCACAAAAATAATTGATGTGTGAAAAATAAATCTTGTATCTCCTACAAATAAATTTCTAAGTACTTTTTTCTCAGTGCAGCGCTTCAATCGAAGCGATAAAAAGAACGGAAGCGATGTACGGTGTCCTGGTCCAACAGAGACAATTTCATGAAAGCGTAGAACGGAGTGAGGCGAACGAAAAAGTCCTCTACCATTTTGCAAACAACACACAAAATTTCGAGTTATTAATTATTGAAAATGGTCACGTACAGAGGCTTCTTTAGTCAACAACTCAAAACTTTGCGTGTTATTTGCAAAATAGTGAAAGACTCTTTTCTTCAGAGTGGTCTAATCTACAAATATATGGCAGCTGTTGTAGCGACAGGTTCAAAATTCGAAGTTCAAGGTTCAATATACTGACTGACCTATCACATCCTGTATACTCTATTCTTCTCATATACAAAAAGTTTCAAAATGGTTCGAACACTTCGTTTGTATGCAGTTTGGAACACAACCGATGAGAGTCCAGTGAAAGAGAGCTTATTTTTCGAAAACGAGTTCTCTCATTCACATCAGACTGTCGTTCGTGTTCCGCAGTGCGTGGAAAGAAAGTATCGGAACTATTTTGAAATTCACCGTGCCTCTGCCTACTTTTATTTCCGAGCGACATGAGAAGTTTCGCGCGCTGAAAAGTACAAGATCCGAAAATAGATCGAGAGTAATACCGAAGACCCCTCTGAATGTGTCGCCGACTCGCTATTAAACGCACGCCCAGTATTGTGCTTCGCTGAATGAGGGCCAAGGTTGGGCACGTGCCCAGTGTAATTACGGCAGCGCGAGTAACGCGACTACTTTTAGCGGCTCGAGCTCAGGACGATCATGGCGGTCCTTCGACCGGTAGAAGCGATTTGCGAAAGGACTCGCGTGTCGGAGGATGCGCCGGTAATGACAACGACACGTCGCCCGGCGACGCGAGAAAGTTGAACGGCCACAAGGCGGGAACGTTGTAATTAGTCCCACGACTGAGTACACCTCGAGTGTACTCACTCGTCGGACTAATTACAGCGGGCTCAGGTATATAATGATCGGTTGCGAACGGACGGAAAGCGAAATCGTCCGTCAATCATGCGAAATGTCAAGCGCCCCTCGGATACCGCTCATTATTCATGCGCTCGCGCGAATCTCGCTGCGGATCGTCGCGGAGGTCTAATCTCAGCAAACGCAAAGTCGAGATGCGACTAATGTAGGAGAGACCATGTCTGGTTGTCGCATTTTTTACATATTGATTGAGAGAAAAAGTTACATGCAAATATTATCTCGTAATATTGTGTATATTATAATGTAGCCACATCCTTTAGGAATAAAAGAAGAAAAAGATTAATCTTACATGTATTTATGCACAAAAAAGTTATTTAATTGTAAACAGGGTCGCGCAAATGTGACATTTCATTGTAGAGAAAAGAATAAGACGTATAATTTGTTTAAACGTGGTCCTTTAACACTTTATTAAAATTAGTGAGATATTACAATGTGATATATAAAGTTGACTTAAAAAAATTATATATATTTATTAACAGTGAATTAAGTACTGGAGAAATTAGCAAAAAATTATAATATTTCTTACAAATAAAGGGAAATTGCGAAATAGTAATCCTAAAACTAACAGAACATTAACACGAGAGATGAGAACAGATTTACTCATGCATGTAATTGAAGAAAAAAATTCTTGTAAATATCATGTACAATGCTTTGGCTATAAGCCGTTTTGTACATCCGACCAACATAATAAAGCAAGTTGCACTATGAAAAAGAATCTTTTTCTTTACTTATTACGTGAGATAAGTTTTGTGACTTCCAGTTCTCTCGATTCCCCCTATAACGCGAAAATACTTCCAACGCCTTTGATCGTCTTATCGTAGATTGATTTTTTCGTACGTTGCTTGCATGTAAGGCCGATTCGGTAATTTGCCCGCATTAGTCTGTAATGTATCACGTGGAAACCTCACGTCTTCAGTCTTTCGATTTGGCATCGGCGAAGCACGATGTAAACAAAATGGTGATGAAACGTATGGCTGTTGAATAATAACGTACGCCGACCTCCGATCCCGGTGATATCGACCTTATAGTATTTTGAATACTTGACAATGTTTTACGCTGTGAGAGAAAATAAGAGGCTATTATAATAACGAATGACGCAGATTAGATTTCTCGACAACCGAGGCCGCTCGCCTCGAAAACGAGGACCGCGCAAGAATAAATTGTTGAATTATCAATTGAGGTCAAAGTTCAAGATTTTCTGTTATTCGTGACGCTTTCAGTCGTGAATAGATACACAATGCCCCGAACGAAAAGAATAAAATTCGAAAAGTGAGACGAATTTCTAAAAAATTGCAATCCTGGAATCCGAAAAGGGAGACAACATTCTGAAATATTGCACATACATATAAGCACATGCGATTGTCTTGGAAAATTGCGATATAGAAATCATTGTCATACAGAAAAAGATTTCTTTGGCTTTAATATACTTGTTTGTTTGACTTTGTTTGAACGAAAATGTTTCACTGCAGTAAATCATGTTGTTTCATATATAAAAACAGTATTATTGAAAAGAAATATATAATATTTGGTTTTTAGAAAAAAAAATTATTTTATTATGTATTAAAAATAATGTAAATATAAATAAAAAAATATGAATATAAATATTCACTAAAAATTCCACTAAAAGATAAAAAGAAGTTCTTTGATATTTTTCTAGCATAATGTTATTTTTTTTTTCAAATGTATTGCTTGTCACAATCATCGTAATGTTTGAATGAAAGCACAAAAGAAACATGTTATTTCACATAAAAATATTTATTGTTTGAGAAACCAAACAATCTCGTTTGTTGAATCAAACATTCGTTTGTTTCGTTTGTTTGCTCCATTTCAAAAAACAAATTTATTTCAATTAAAAAAATTGTATTAAATCCACAGAAATCTTTTCTCTGTGTGTACGAGATATCTATCGAAAAATCATTATTATTATTTTGAAAAAAAACTGTGTGTTAATAGGTCAATTAACGCGCGTCCATTGACATAACACGTAATATTTCTTCTCTAAGTGACACGCTCGCAGGCTCGTTAATCCCAATATTGTCGATAAATCGTCGTGATAAACTATCAAAAGGCATAATGAATCACGATATGCAATATAATTGAAATAGACGGTATCATTGTCACTCGATACAATCATCCGGAGATTACTCGTTTTACATCGTTCTCATTTAGTAAATAAGAACAGTGTTCATATTTACAATAATCGAACGAGTGAGAACGCCGATCGGTCTTATTATTCTTCGAATTGACGCACAGATGCGACATTTAATATTGTCGTAATAATGCAAAGAACAAATTATGGCGATGATGTTGTAATCGATCGGCGGTAAAAGCTATTCGTTACGTAAGTGTGCATCTCTACGCCGCATGTGAGACAATATTTTCTCAGTTACTCACCCGACTAGTTTGCGAAATGCCGCAACGTTTACATTAACTGTTACGTTTGTATGTTGCAATTATTATCCTAATAGAGCTCTCGATTCAGGTTAGTATTACGCAGATACATGACGATACTGAGAGAGATGCTATTGTGACATTAAATCGATACACTTCGTAAACAGTTTTTCGTGATTTATACAATAAATTCGCAAAACTGAACACTCGCGGAAGGACTGCGGGAAGCCAGGATTCGATAAACACATCGACTTAACACGATTGGGCTTATTTTCGACACTTCGATGCATTTGTTTCACGTCTCCAATTACGAGATAGTCCATAAATATAAAGTGCCGTTTATAAATCGTAAATGCGACTTCATACGAGCGGTATATTTTTTTCAATTCATTTGGGAGTCGACGTTTGCGAAAAAACGTGGCTTAGCAAACGAGAATATCTCCATTGTATCTACGAGGCGCCTTGTTGATTTAAAATTCACTCAAGCGTCGAGCACTACGAAACTCTTCAGGGACGAATTCATTAAGGCCGGCAGAAAATGATTTAATTTCCAAATGATACAAGTACGATCACACGGCGATATTTCTTCCTTCCTTTGTTTGCAATAATATTCGTGATATTTTCATCAACATGCTCGAATCTTGCGAAAAATTTTACGCGTCTGGACGAATGACGTCGTCCGAGTTCCCGAAAAGGTCAAATTGCGAAACGCAGGGTAGCTCCGAGAGTGAAACCCCGCGTTTTGCGCGTTTGAATCGAAATATTGTGACGAAAAATGAATAAAATTAAAACAGAAATTCATGACGAGTAACTATCGAGCGTGAGTTGATACGTTTTCATAATAAATAGACGCATAACAACTGGATTTAATTGGGGCCAATTCTAAGATTATCAGTGACACACCGCGTGTCCGGAGCACGAATCTTGCGCGAGGCCAACAGCGCGTTATAGACGGCGAGGGCCGGTACGATAAATATTTATGAACTGTCACTGTGCAGTCGAAATGAGCATCGACAGAGCTCTCGTCGATATTCGCATCAACGTGGCATGCGGGGTCACCGATCACGTCGTCGAGACGCGCACGGTCGCCGTAAATCACGAGCGATCCCGAAAAAAGGTGCGAATTATGAGCGGCAAAAAGATAGGATTACCATTCAGCGACACGTTCGACGCGACGTTAACGTTTTGTTATAGTGTGGAGCGGGAGGCTTCGAAGAACATCGAGGAGAATGAGCGAGAGTGTTTCAAAGACGCGATCGTCTCGAGCCGGAGCCTCAACAAAGGATTCGTCGAGCCGACCAACCTTAAAAACGCTATCCGCGAGGTACGAATTACGGTCATTATCCCGCGCACGCGGGACGGCTGTTTGCTTTTATTTCGCAGCAGTAGCCAGTTTCCCAACGGAACGCCGAGTCCCTCCGAGAAACCGAGCGATGTTTCATTTTTCGCGTTCCTCCCCTAATAATTCGACAGAAATTGCCGTTGGCTCGATTTCGCCACTTCTCGACTTTCGAGAAATCTGCGAAAAAATCTGGCAAGAAAAAAAACGGGCTTTACAAACGAACGGGTATTAAAATACGAACCTTTGAAACTATAGGCGTAGTGAAATATAACGGGTTTCTCGTGAGGCTTTTTTTTCCACGCCGATCACGCGGAAGTACATAGCTCGCTTCGTACTTCGCAGATCACCGCATGCATCATCGCAGCGTCTTTCCACATAGCGGTGGGCCTCAGCATGGCATACTCGGCGACTCTCATTCCTCACCTCGAGAAGGAAGACTCGGAGATGCACGCGACACAAGAAGAAACTTCATGGATAGGTGAGATCGCGCGGATATGTCACGTGCCGATATCGCCGAGCGCATATAGAAACGTTCCGCGAAGAAGATAATGATGACGATATCGGAAACTATCAATGATGAATTTCCATGGAAACTCGACGCATTATCGTTCTTGTCGGGCTGTGCACAGTTCGGGGTATCGCGATAACACGTGATATCGATAAATTCCCACGCGCGTATGGTAATGTTTGTCGCGATATGTTTGCGCGCAGAGTGCGCACGCGCGTCACGTGGATAACGTTAAGCGTCCTGCGCAATCATCGTCGATACGTCGCCGTTCGTTCTCGTTGCCTCCCTAAATTGATTAATTGCACGCGAGCAGATGACACGCCACGTGTGTGATACGAGAGGGGAGATCCCGCCGGACGGTGCGTGTCGGCTCTTATGACACACTCGGTCTATCGATTTTCGCGCTCTGATTAGATCCCGGCGTTATGCAATCCAATCTGCTCGCTCGCCGTCACCGTCGCGATCTATGCGCTGCGATGGGGACGACTTGTTATTAGCGGGCGCGTGATCCGAATGAACGATACCTTTCCTGCCATGAGTCAGCCGCGATTTTGTCACCGAACGCCGATGATTGTCGCAGAAAACGTTAATTCGTTTTACGTACGTATTTAACCGTTTGAGTGCCAAGGAGCGATTTTGCGCTTCTTCTGTTTCGCTCGAAAAGTACCAGCGTTCTAGGCTGCGAAGCCGATAACCGGTACACGCTCGGCTTCTGTCGATGCGCGACTTTACGGCTACCATTCCGTTTTAGGTAAAAATGAAATAATGAGACAACTGATAAAAGAACGAATTTTAATTGCAATCTAACATTTGGATGCAATCATCGGAGAATAAGACAAGCGCTATCGCACCGTTTGGCATTTCTGGATGGGGAATAAGACAAGCGAAAAAGCGCTCCTTGGCACGTTTGGACGGGGAAACAGCAGAGACGCGTGGTACTCAAACGGTTAATTAAGCGAACAGTCGCTTCACGTAATTTTGTTAATTTTTTAATTTTTTTTTTTGTAATCACGGTGGTATTTTTTTTTTTCTGGTAATCATGGTGTAATTTTGTTACACGCAAAATTGAAAAATTCACAAACAGATATATATTTGTAAAAACTAATAAACTCTCAAAATTTCATGCAGTGAAATTTCTCTCAAAACGAGGGAAAATTCAGTCGAAGCGATCGTGAAAATGCTGCCGGCACTCGAGATCACAAGAGCGTGAATGTTTATCTCGAACCTGAAGTGGATTTGTAATCCGCACGAATGAATGTTTCATTCGACCAGAGTGGATTTTAAGTTTTTGTGATAGTGAAATATAGTCGGCGTCATATATGCTGCATCATTCTCTAGATTGAAATTATTCTATGTTACACAATTTTCTGCCTTTCACATATACAGTGGTGGAGAAAAGTCCACAGTTAGTTTATATGTCCAAGCTTTATTATTTTTACTTTAATGGAACAATATTTTATATATACGTAGAAAACAATTTTGCCGGAGCAGCAAAGGTTTGTTAATCTATCGACAGCAAAACGATTTATTAAGTGTTCATTTTTAGTTACGCCAACGAAATTTTATCAATATCGCGGCGTTTTATTACAACAGCAAAATTATGTTTCCGTGTAACAAATTTTTTTGCTGTCATTATATTAACAATTTGCTGTTTGCAGCAAAATTTTTTTCTCCGTGTATAACGAAGTAAATTTTTTTTCTTATTGAAAAATAAATAATTTTCCCTAAATAATACTGTTCTTTTCTATCAAACAACATGGTTCACTGTAGCGTAACAGTATTTTCATTCAAACAAAATAATATATATATATATATATAGTATTGAATTGTTATCAAACAAACAACCCAAAGAAACTATTTTCTCTGTACATAACCCTACCATTGTAAATAGAATTACTCCTGCGACTTTCAGGGATGCTATTCTGTACACGTCCACCGACAACTATCCGACCGTTGCTGACAGTTGTCAGTGCACGTGGACAGAATACAGCCTTAGCTTTCTGCGTTATGTATACGGTTGAAAATCGTGTGACTATCCGTCTAAGGAATGGCACAGCATGCATGACGCCGACCGCACGTCACTCGACATTTCAAAGCGAGAGAATTCACTCCGTATGAATGAAGAGTCACTCGACTTCGAGGGTGTCACTCTGCTTTCCCAATAGAATTTCACTCAAAGAAATTTCGAGGAGAAATAAAATCCCGACTTTCAGCCAGCTTGGTCGTCATATGCGCGCCAATCGGCGCTGTCATCGGGGGCTTCCTGATGGAGACGGTCGGTCGATTGAGAACTCTGCAGATTGGCTCGATACCCTGCGTGGCGGGCTGGATCCTCATTGCTCTCTCGACGAACGTGCCGATGCTACTGGTCGGTCGTCTTTTAGCCGGACTGGCGACCGCTCTAGCAACTTCACCGGCGATCGTCTACATCACCGAAGTAGCCAGGCCGGAATTGCGTGGCTCTATGATCTCTTTCGCGCCAACGCTGGCATCGTTAGGAATGGTAATCTCATACTTGAAAGGCGCTTACCTGGACTGGCGGCTGGTTGCTTGGCTCAGCATCATTTATGCGGTTGTACCGGTGGTTCTGGTGGAACTCTGGGTGCCGGAGTCGCCGGTATGGCTCGTCTCGAAGGGACGCATCGACGACGCCAAGAAATCGCTGGAACGGTAAATTAAATTTGTTATTACAGTGTCGAGATAAACCGATTGTCGATAAGAATCCGTCTTGAAGGTGAATTTAATCGGGAAATGACTAATGACGAGAACACGGCTGGCCTAATGTCGGCCTCGGTTTTACGGTTAAACGTTACGACAGACATATTTATTCCCGTGAAAAATATATCGGAATTCCAAAAGTAGGACAACATCCCGAAAACTGAATACCAGAAATCGTTCATGACTTTGCTCGAGATTACTTCATATTCTTCCAGTATCTCGCGAAATTGTCCCGATATTAAATTTTCGGGGCAATCGCTTTCAATATTTCGAGAAAGTTGTATTTGGAAATATTGTCCTGCCGTTCAATTTTCAGGATTCCAATTTTTCGAGATGTTGTCCCACCTCTCAAGTTTCAGGATCTTAATTTTGCGGGATAACGTGTGTCCGTGCTAACCGTTACAATACAACCGAATAACAGAGTAAAGACGCGAGTAAATAAACGGCTTCGAAGGATCGCTGATAATGTCTGTGACGCGATAGAGATCCTCCTCGAGATAAGCCACCGAGATTCTCCAGCACTCGCGACTTCTCCGTTTATTTTTAAAACCTGCACAACACATAAACGATTAGCGGACTCTGATGCCCGCAGGCTTTACAAAAACGAGACGTCGGAGGGCAAAATGTCCGTGGCCGAGACGCAATTTACCACCATTATGAAGGAGAACGAAATTAAATTGAACGAACAGCGGCGCAGCAAGCACGGCAACGTGTCCCACAAATTGCGGGGCTTCCTGAAACCGACCGGATGGAAACCCATGGCGATACTCTTCCTTCTATTTTCGTTCCAGCAATTTTCCGGAATTTACATAACGCTGTTTTACGCGGTCACCTGGTTCCAGGTACGAAGGAGGAAATTTCTCTATCCGTTCATCCGAACTTGAACGCGTCACTCTCCTTTCTTTCTCTCTTGTGAAAATTAATAACAGACACGCGATCGAATAGGAAGCTCGACTTTATTAGGCAGTTAGTGATAGATTTTTCCTAACTTCCTCGCGACCGATCGATCTCTACGCGTGTCTACGGATCTCGATCTTTCTGAAATGAACCTTTCGTGATTCTCAGGAAGTGGGCGCGGGTGTTGACGAGTACATTGCGTCGATTCTGGTGGGTGTGACGCGTTTCCTGTGCTCCATGGTGAACACCTGGATGCTTAGGCGATATAAGAGGCGAGCGTTGTGCATAATATCATCTCTGGGCATGGCCGTGTGCATGACCGTTTCCGGCTACTTTACCCTGAACATCAAAAACGGCGATCGTAGCGGTTACTGGGTGAGTGTCGAGGAATTGTAGGATTCATTACGGTGCCGAACACCGCGAATTTCTTCTTTTCACGCGGGGAAACGCGCAAAATCGCAACTCCGATGCTCGCAGGTACCGGTGCTCTGTCTGCTGCTCTACGTGTGCACGTCGATGGTGGGGATGCTGACGATTCCTTGGACCATGACGGCGGAATTGTTCCCGACCGAAATCCGCGGGATCGCCCATTCCATCAGTTACTCCATGGCGAACTTGCTGATGTTCGCCGCGCTGCAGAGTTACCGAAGTTTGCAAAATTTCCTGGGAGGTACGGTATCTGTCACGGCTCCTAGCGTTTTCTTTCGAAGGCTTCGACTTTCGAATCTCCGAAGATTCGAAGCTTCGATGGTTCGTTATTCGAATTTCGAAAAAATCGAAATTCCGAGGCTTTGGAATAGTAAGATTTTTGAATATATAATGTCTGGCACATCCATTCATTTACAACATTTCTCAATATTATATAATATATTATATAAGATTTCTTGAGTAAAATATACGTAGACATTAGTCTCCGGCATTCGCAAGATAGTATTCTTCGAAGTTTCGAAGATTACGGCCTTTGAAAACGAACCTTCGAAGTTTCGCCTTATCAAAATTCGATACTTCGATCCTACCGAAGTTTCACAAGTTCAAAATGATCGAAGATTAACAGCCCTAATATCTACTACCGTCAGTCCTGGCCAACCTGGATGACTTTTATACTACTGATTACGTCACAGATGTAGCGATTCAATGACTTCCATCGGTGTGTAGTTAGTAATATAAAAGTCATCCGGTGAGCCGGGTAAAGTAAGTATAACAGATAATCATGAGTTAATTGAGCACTACATTATACGTGTACTAGTACACAAGAAACACACATAATTATGATATCTCTAGATAAACATGCAACGACAACGTTAGACTTCTATTTCACTTTTCACTCCTTCTTATCACAACTGCGTCTATCTTGATCTATTCAATTCTATTTTGGTAGCGATTCTATTTTTGTATTTCATGGACATGTTTTCGCTATCTTCATGCAAATATATATTCCCGCTGTTTCTGCCGTTTTTCCTTTCGCTTTTTATCACCTCTTTTTGTCACAGTTATTTTTTCTGTCGTCCAGACGATCGCTTTGCATTCCTGCATTTCCGATCGGTATTTCGAATAAAAGAATGAAAAGTTACACGTGTCTCTCTCTCTCTCTCTCTCTCTCTCTCTCAGCGAGTCTAAAAAGGAATCACACATTCTAGGGTCCTACGCCGTCCAATGGTTTTTCGCCGCTGTCTCCGTGGGGGCGGCTATTTTCGTGTGGTTACTCCTGCCGGAGACGCACGGGAAGAAGTTGTCGGAGATCGAGGAGTACTTTCACAACAATTTCCTGGCACTGGGGGCGAAGAAGAAGAGCAAAAACCGGTGTACCGAGAAGCGGTCTCACCAGAAGACGAAATCGTCCGCGACCGAGCCGCTTAATCCGCGAATCGTGCAGAACGCTTAAGAACGTCCACTTGTTTTCACCGCCGAAACCGTGCGAATCTCACACGAACGCTTAGTTCGAGCGGTTTCTAGGGAAACAAATATCCAGTTAGCCTCGATTCTTCTACACGGCGAATTTCGCAACCACACACTATGTATTCGCGCGAAATGCCGATCGTTCTGATATTAAACGGTAGAATCAGTAGAGTTCGATGTTCGATGTGAAAATCGCGACTGACGCAGCAATCGGCGAGCGAGAAAAGAGATGTCGTATCGGAGAGCCAATAAGTGAGTAACCGGACGGAATTAAGCTCGAGTACTCGGTCGTGTGCGCATAAAAACGGAAGAAATAATGAAATTTGCCCGTTATTTCCATGTTTAGCCCGGACTGAAGCGCAGTTAGCACTATACTAGAAACGCATATAACATTACGAGAAAAACGTTATGAAAAAAAAAAAGGTAACAGAGAGAAATAAAAGGAAAGAGAGAGGGAGAGAGATACGTGTATGTCGCGCGGAGAAACCGCGAAATTAACTTACAACTTGCGGTAAAATATACATGTATATATGTGTGTTCAAGTATAGTGCCTGTAATGTTTTCCTCTTTGCAAGGGATTCGCGCGAGGGTCGTCATTACAATATTAGATGCTGATCTGATAGCGCGTTCGTCATTATCGCAATAGTCATGGATCACACGCGACTCATGATAAAGATTCTCTCTCTCTTTCTCTCTCTCTCTCTCTTTTTCCTCTCTGAACACGACACGATTGTCTCGACTACTTGGTCGCGCATCATTTTTCGAAGGCTCTTTAGAAGTTTGAAGCAAAAGGGAAAGAGAGAAGGCTTCGCAAACGCGCGACGACTCGTACAACAAAAGTGCGTAGTATTTCTTTTACGAGAAGTGTAAGTGTATGTGTGTGTGTGAATTACACCGAAGCATACCGATCATCGATTCGCGACATAGTCTGCCAGGCATCCCGAGCATTCCTCTTTCAAGATCAAAGTCGGCGCAAGCCTTCACTGTGATCGAACAAATTCGCGTAACCGTAATACGTAGTGTAAACCGTTAATTGATTCGCTCGACTGGATCTCTCGTCTCTATCCGCACGTGGCGTCGTTTACTTAACACGAATAGGCAGACACACATATATACACACATACACACTCGATAAACCACTCACAGGGGATACTTAATTTAGCGGATCAGAAGCTTGTTTTAGACGGGGCGAGACGCACGGTCGCAAGCGAGTCGTGCCCGTTCGCGTAACTCGATGCAACCGATCGTCACTGCTGTTATATTGTTGTTAATACTTGTTATTGTTGTAAAGTTCGCACAACACGGTCGCAAATGCGACGTAAGCTCGCTGTAAAACGCATAAACTGTCGATATTTCCGCGGTTACTGCCGAGCGAGGACCAACGGCAGCGTAACGTAAGATCTATTCGCGCGCGACTAATTAAATACGCGTTCGATATTTAATTAAGTTGATGGTCACGTAGGGATATATAACGATTACAACTCTGTGCATTTGCGGATCGCTCTGTCTAAACGAGCTGCGCGATGCGTGAAGATCCACGACGAACGGCCAATCAAATCGTCGACTCGATCGGACGAGGCGAGAACGATCGACCGAGCCGAATATTTTTATATGTTGAAATCAAGCACGCCGTATATACGCATATATATATACACACATATATGTGTGTGTGTGTGTGTGTGTGTGTGTGTGTGTGTGTGTGCGGGTGCGGATCCGTATAAATTACATAAGTTACAACGAATGAATGAAGCTTCCACACGATTCTCTCTCATCTCGTGCTGGCGACTCGATGCCGTTCGTCGCGCTTTCGCGAAGGAAGTAGGGAGGAAGGGCGGGCGGTTGATTCGTCCGCCTTTTGATTAATGTCCGGTTTCATCGACATCGAATTAATTCTGAAAACTAAACGCGCAACTGCTGAAAAATTTAATCTCTGTCCGTAGTAGCTCGATCAATTGTTCGTCCGTTTGTAGATGGAGCGTGGTAAAAAAAAAGGAACGATTCAGCTGAGTAAGCTCGATGAAACCGGCCATTAGCTTAACATGTACTTTTATCACATGTGATACCGTTACTTCTTTTTTTTTCTTTTTTTTTTTGCAAACGGACGAGATCAATTTATCTTATACAATTTATCTGGAGTATTACATCGTGATAGTCGTAGCGGAAAGTGTCTCCCCTGTTTTTTTTTTCCGTGAAGAGAGCGACTCGAAAAGGTTTCGCCGATTTCAGACCGGCGAACTGATTCTTTCATTGAATCGCTATCAGACTACAGATATCAAGAACCGAAGATTGTGGATCAGAGATGCGAATTCGACGGGTCGACCAATTTGGATCTTGACTCGCTTTGTCTCGGTTAGTTAAGCTCCAATCTTCAACACGCAATCCTCAATTTCCGATATCTGGTTTGATAGGGGCTTTAAGAGGTTTGGACGGTTACATTGCAACAGTGTTACAGTGCCACTTTCTATCCGAGTTTCGAAGCCTCTCTTCTTCACACATACGCGGAGATGAGCGGTAAAAGTAATATTTATATCGATATCGTTGTATATAAAGCTTCTACCACGATATACACGATGCCATTGTAAAGCTATATTGAATTTTAATAAAGTATTTATAATATAAAATACCTCCTCGATTCGAATTTAGTCGAAGACGGAAAGATGAAGAGCGTTATCAATGGC
The DNA here is from genome assembly GCF_001313825.1 of Dinoponera quadriceps. NCBI lineage: Eukaryota > Metazoa > Arthropoda > Insecta > Hymenoptera > Formicidae > Dinoponera > Dinoponera quadriceps. The sequence goes on from NW_014555920.1 coordinate 1,592,770, forward strand.
CTCGCTCAGAATGTTTATTTCACAACTCCGTTGGAAGTTTTTTGTATTATAACTGGGTTATTCTTTTAGATGTAAAAGAATAATTCAATCTTAGCTCAGAAAACTTCCAACAGGTGCGAAATAAACGTTCTAACGAACGTGGCCAATGGTAAAGTCACCTGAGAATTATAGCCCAATTATCATTGGATCGATGAATATTCAAATAATACTGATTTGTCTAACATTTCTCAAAGAAATAAAGAGATACATCCACAAAATGATATTTGTGAAGGATACAGCACACTTGTAAAAATAGACGAAAACTTTTCCTTTATTCGAATAATCAATAAATAATCGCAAAATTAATTTGACATGGAACTTTCCTTTTTAACCTCTTTTTTTTATGAATTTGTCAATATTAATTTTACGACTATTTTTATATTTACTTGGCTACTATTTTCTTGGTATGTTTTCTCACTTCTGACGTCATTAAACAAGGACAATCACAGCGAGTAGTTAGAAATCCTAATGTAATAATAATAATAATAATAATAACAACAAACATAAGGTATCATGTATAAGCTAAACTGGAATGAAAATATAAAAATTATGCTAATTCTTCCCGTGAATAAACTACCATAAAGATGCAGGAGTAATTAAGGAGATCGAATGCGATTGAGACCAAACGTTTATTTCCTCGGAAGATTATCGCAAGTGTTCCTGATAAGTTTCAAGTCAACTAGTGAGCGAAGAAAGACGGAGATCGCTATTGCAATTGCCAAACTCTATCGTGACGGTCCCGATGTTCAATTGAAAAGGAAAGAAAAAAAAACGCACGACTCGCATTTGCAAACGGAAATGCGGGGAGCAGTAACAACCCGGCATCTTGTAGCAATACTTTATTATGTCAAGTTGGCAATTACAGTAACAATACAGTAATATCGTCGCAAAGTTGTTTACGATTTATCGGTGTGAAAAAATCTCGGTAGAGTCCGTTTGTTTCTCCTTTCTAGTATAATTTCTCTCTCTCTCTCTCTCTCTCTCTCTCTCTCTCACTCTCTTTCATTCTCTCTCTCTCCTTCTCTGTCGCGTCTTTTCGCCAAGCTCATTACACGCGTTTTCTTTACCTCTCGGAAATAAGGGGAAAGGAAAGAGGTTCGACGCGTGAAAATGGGGGATACTTTGTATATATTTCTCGGGAAAAAGGGCGGGAGGGGGCAGCGGGGAGGTGCAACAAATATATGTTTACGAGCGCGTCGCTGATGCAAAATGCCCCCGCCGAAATTGCCGGGTGTACTTTCAATACTTCGGATATCGGCCAGTCAGTTTGTACCGGGTACCTCCTGAGCGAAAACGAGACGAGAATGAAACCTCGAATTTGTCAGAATTCGTGGAAGAACGCGCAATTGAAAAGACACCCGGCGCTCCTGAGCCATCTCGATGCGACACAGACGTGACGAGAAACGACGCGCGAGCTCGGGAATCCGCCATGCGAAATAATCGATCGGAGCAATAATCGACGCAATACATTCTTGGTCGATCGTTCAGAATTTACGGTCGATTAACGAAAAATCACCAGGAAAAAAAATAGTCTTAAATCACTAATAGATATTCTCATATACAAGAATGTTATAATATTCTTAGATTTTTAGTCTTGAAGTAAATGCAAATAACACTTCCCAGATAACAGAAAAGTTTTAAGACGTCTTAAGTCTCGATTTTAGACGTTATGTTATCCAGGCATCAATGCAAATTCAATTCGATCGTATCGAGACTAAAAATTTCCCAACAATATTTTTATTTAAATATGAAAATATCTTGATCTCGGGCTAATTTTTCTTCGGTGTGGCAATCGATTTCATTAATCGCTCAACGTAGTTTTCACGAAGAGGCCGTTAAACTCAACGGGATCTTCCCATTGCGACACACATCGAGTCGTAGTTATCGTGATATCGGCCGCACTCCGACGATTTGGTACAGCTAACGAGATGGACAATAATAATACTCACATGTGTGTCGCCGCAACTCGAACGAGAATCTCCTCGCACGCGTCAAGACACACGCAAAACGAAGGTTCGAAATACCGCGAACGCGCTGATGCCACTGACTGTGACAACTCGGAAGGAAACGGTTAAAATTCGAAGTTGCGCATGCGCATCGAAATCAGTAGCGGAGCTATCAGAACGGCAAGCGTGGCGCTCGCCGCGGGGCCCCCGAGTTCAGGGACGATCATCCGACGCGTCAAAAGGGCCTAACTTCGCGAAGAATCAATTTCCGCTCGAAGCATAAAAATTCAAGTCAAAAGGGGGTTAACTTTTTTTTCCTTCTCTATAAAAACGCACGAATTTTTACTATACTAACATTTATTTAAAACATTAAATTTAGATCGGTTAATAATACCTGTCTCATGACACCTGTGCAGATGGGATTCTCGGAATTACGCCCTTTTGACGTAATTTTGGTTGATTGATCCGATGAATCTCGACCAAACCGTAACTTTTCTTTCTTACAATCAAAACGCAACGATATATATCCACGAGAACGGAAAGGGAGTTTCGATTTTCAACCGACGTAACAACAGTCTCGAGTTTCTCCTGCCAAAGAGGAACGATTAAAAACTATTAAAAATTTACATGTAAACCCTCAGCAACGTGCGCATACCAAACGCGAAATCGTTTCTCGAATTTCGCAGGGCGGATCGTACGAGTTGTCAGGACTTAATTATCGGCCGATATAATTCTGTACACAAGTGGAAGCTATCAGTAACAGACAATCGCGCGTCGAATTAATTTCACGTCGAGACGATGAGACGCACCGATCTAGAATACACTTCTCTCTCTCTCTCTCTCTCTCTCTCTCTCTCTCTCTCTCTCTCTCTCGAATTATGCACAAAGCGAAGTACGGAATAAAATTGCAAATTGCACTTGGCGGGTGTGAACATAGTGGGTGCAGATCGAGTGCGCCTCGGTGGAGCGCTCAAAACGACGACGACGACGAAATATGTCAAGTTATGCTCGTGAAGAGTTCGGTACACGTTTAACAATCGTTAAAAATGAGAAACGCACAAAACCGTAAAACTGTCGCATCAATCTTACTAAAAAAAAAAAAAGCCTTAGCTTCTCTCCTTATTCGGTGAGCGGTCCGGTTAACGTGAAAAAAAACGGGACAAGATCGTCGTCAACGTGACGCGCTCCCGTTTTACACACACACAAGTATCTTCTTCCTCTCTTACGTATATCACACACGCATCGACACAGTTACAACGCAAGTCGAGAATCGGTATAATAATAATAATAATTAATAATAATAATTAATAATAATAATTAATAATAATATCAGTAATAATGCTCGTAAAACTTAACAGAACAAGCATCGTTAGAAACGATCGCGACACACACCACGCAGAGTCTGGCTGTGTCAAGAGCCTCGTGTTATCCTCAGCACGACCAACGCTGCAGGCAGTGACGATGTGAGCTACTTAATCCGTATATTAATTGTCACATATTAGGTTTCTACGTTTATATCTCGTATAAGTATGTATGTATGTGTGTATATATATATATATATATATATATATATCTATATATATATATATATATACACGATCGCGGGTATACATCAGGCCGTACCCTCAAGAAAACGTGAAATCAAAATGGGTCGACGAACCGAAGCTGCAGTTGCGGAACTGGAAGATCGAAGAGTCCCAGCCCGAAGAACGGAAGGTGGGTCTTATCCGAGGACTCGCTCTCCTCCGCTCTTCCGCGCGGAACCCTTCGATCTGCGATTGACACTTAATTTCGGGGATCCGTCTCTTTCTCTCTCTCGACAACGCGTTCGGATTTTCGGCGGACTTGAGAAGGCGCAACGCTCCGCGTCGGAACGTCGATTGTTAGACGCGCACGAATGAAGGTTCTTCTAAACTTTGTTTTTTTCTTCTTTTCAAATAGGTTTTCTCGACATTTCTCGATATAATTTTCAAACTTCGGACGAAGTGTCGCAAAAGCAGGTGTTGATACATGGGATGGCGCGTAGAATAAATAGTCATTTGCACAATGTACTTTCGAGATTCTATCGGAATCGCAGACCGGGAGAAATATCGAGTCCGTTTAGAATTCGCTACACTACGATAATGATCGATAAGATTTTCTTCTCTTTCATCGCGCAAAGTTGTTCATTTATACGACGTCGGCAACAGTTAGAGACACTCCCCTCGCACTTTTCTCTCCCTTCTCTCTTCCTTCTTCTCTCTTTTCGATTCTGCCTGTATACTATCTGCGAAATTGTTCCTAAACGATGACCATTGAAAGACAATCTTCAATCAAATCCCGTCGCGTCGACGCCGAAGGCACCAAGTAAAAGAAATACACAGTCCGTCCAAGTTTCCTCATTCTTTTTCCTTTTCTTTCTTCCTCAACGTTTTCAACGCTCCGATTGCTTCTCATCCTATATTCACCCGGTATTCCTCTTTTTTTTTCTTTTTCTTTTTTTCTTTTTGGCACTATTTGGCCGTATTATGTGTGTGTGTGTGTGTGTGTGTTCGAGACGTAGATCACCGCGTCATCACGCTGAAGTGAATTATCGAGGTACTATCAGATATTATAACGCAAGTTTACGCATGTTTATCGAGGGAAAAACCCGTGAAACACGTTCCACTTTAACATCATCGTACATACTTACGTCGAACAAACAAACGTTTCTCCGAGACGATTTCTTTTCTTTCTTTTTTTCTTCTTCCCCCTCAATATCTCGTAATACTTCAATGATTCACTTTGACAAATTTATAGTAAAATTATTTTATTAACCTTATCGTATCTCGACTAAATGTATAGTAAGAAAAGGACAAAGGATGGATCTATATATAGTATTACATATAATTTTCCTTACACAATTATAAACAGAAACGACAATGGCACAAAGTGTTACTAAACTCGTTACGTTAGCTTTGATTTAGCGTTCATTCGATTATTGGCAACGTGATGAATAGTTTAAATGTTAAACGTTAGTCTCGAGCTGATCGCGTTCCGCGTTATAATCATCGCTACTTTAATTATTCTGCCTTGCTTCTCTTAACGCGCGTTAATTTCTCTCTCTCTCTCTCTCACGCAGCAGATTCATTTTTTCTTGCATTCTCTCACTCTCTCTCTCTCTCTCTCTCTCTCTCTCTCTCTCTCTCTCTCTCTCACATATTTCTTCTCGTATGTATGTATTATTTGTGTGTGTCTCTATGCATGGTTTGGAAAAAAAAAACTGACTATTCCGTTTGAGTCTTTTTACGTCATTGTGCGGTCCTTGGGAATCTGACTAGCACATAGATATCAAACGAATAAATTACACTTTCCTTTCCCACTCTGTTTCCCACCCGCTGCGGATGATGCGACGCAACGTGTCGCCGCGCACACGCGCACACGTAAACGCTCGCGAACCGTTAACAAGCATATACACAACGGGAGCTCGCGTGATTGATTTAGCGTTTCGGTTGCGCACTATAATGAGAGACGATCGGCTCATTGTTACCCGGAGACAGTGATGTTGCATACCGCTTGTCTTCTCTCTTGGCTTATATCGTTCACTTCACCGTAAGCAGTTTTATCAAACGTCATCAGTGTCTCTCTCTCTCTCTCTCTCTTTTAACAAAGAAAAAAGATCAAAGCACGAAGCAATACGGAGGGGAAAAGCGAGTTTCGCGACGATTTGTTGCTTGCAAAATGATAAATAAAAGTTTCATCATACGCTTAGTCAAGAAAAATACTGTAAACTTTCTAAATACTGTAACTCTCCCCATACCGTGAGACACGCAGATGTTAAATCATAGTACGTATAGTATAATAGTGATAATCTGTAAGTAAAAAAAAAAAGGATGAACTATCCGTGAAATGTTTTGCTATCGCAGCTTTCGAATTGTCCCACTTTTCCCGAGCGTCTGATTAGTTCTCGCGTGTTTGACGCGTGTTTGACGCGAACGGAAGGAGCGAGCACGAGCGTGACAATGACGGCTTGACTATTTGCACGTGAGAAGGATTCATATTTCTGAAGGTTTCAAGTTGTTTGACAGACAGAGAAACATTGAAACGTATTAAAATATCGATAAAATAAAAAAGAAAAAAAAGAAAAGAAAGTAATGCAATGTATAAATATAATGCGTAGCGCACCGGTAAAAAATAGATAAGCGCGAGATCAAGCGGATCGACGGATCTGTGTTGTAAACGGGCCATATTAATATTACACAATAATAATAATAATAATAATAATAATAATAATAATAATAATAAAATCGTAATGTTAACGGAGGACGATTGATTCCATAGAGCTTCGTGAGCGTATCGCAGAACGATATTCGCAGACACATTTGCCAACTGAAGTCACCTTTTTGCATGACACTCGTCATAGAGTCGAAATCCGCTCGCGATAATCAACTTCAACGTAATAAATTGTTGCTCCGGTCCCTTCGAAAGAATTAACTTGATGAACGCGCGCGCAACACGCCGCGGAACGAACTGCCAGCTTAACAAACGCGGTTCCCCGCGGTTCTGCACACATCACTGTCGTCTCGCGAGCGGCGATTCGTTCGTTCATTCGCTCGCTCGTTCGTATGTACGCCGCCGCGAATAAACGTACACACACGGTCAAAGTTCTCAGTCTCCATCGTATCAAAACCTTCTTAATTATACTGTTAAAACCTCATCAACTTCATCCTCTTCGTCGTCGACAATCACGGATTGGACTTACTGAGGAAGCTGACAAGCATTCGTTCATGCCGCGCGCCCAAACGGGCGAACCTCTTAAGTATCGCGACCCTGAGAGTCGTGGAATTGGATGTTAGTTAATTTTTACTGTTGCTGCGCGGACTCGCCGGTTGACTGTTCGCCTGTTGCTGCGCGCGCTGTATGTAGATGTTCAAGAGCTTCAGCTTGCTCGAGTACAGACAGCTCAGGTGTGGTTTCAGCACCTCCTCGCCGACCGCCACGTGGATCGCCACCATACAGAACACCGCGCTCTTCCGGACAGCGCTCTCGGCGTCGTCGTACGCCTACGTAATACACGAATATATCGTCTCTGTAGCGTGCGTAATTTTTACATACAATAAATTGTTCATCGTCTAATTTGTCTTTTATACGTGTGAACATTTTATTAGAATAAATTCGTTAATATTGGATTAGCGTAGAGATTTCGGTTGAACTCACTTTGATAAGACCCGGCATAACCTTGGCAAGATGAGGTTCTATCGCGTCGCGACCCCAATGCTCCACTACTTTATGCAGCATCTTTATCGCGCCCATATTCAAGGGATACGGTTCCGTGGCGATTATGGTCGAGACCAGATGAATAATTTGTTCCGGCTTGAGAACCATGGCTATCGTGGCCGCGCACTTTTCGGCGTTCCAATGTACCTGTTTTAAGCAGCGTCATTTAGTGCACAGCGCGTGCAAACTCGCGTTGACTCGTTTAAGGATTTAACAAGCGGTAACTCACCGGAGATCTGCCGCCGCTACCGCTGGAAGAATCGACCTTTTGATCGTCGGATTTATAGGAGTAGATCACTTTCAATATTAACAACTCGGGATAGAAGGAGAAATCCTCCACCAATTCGGGGCATTTAAGCATGTCGATTAGCGTCTGAAGTACTTCCACTTGTATCACCTTACCGTCGTTAGACAGGCTGTCTAATAAAGTTTTCAGCACTTTCCTGTAACCACGTGTGATTATTAATGAATTGTCAGAACCTGAGAGGCCGCCTCTGTGTGTGCGTGGAATTTTAGTCGAACGTACTTGAAGTTTCGCTTAATATGCGACGCGTCGCTCTCGCGGACGTACAATTGGAATTCCTGCAAAACTGTGACTTTCTCTGACGTTTGTGTCATCTTCGACTGCAAGGTCTTGATCATGTTATCCACGATTTCCGGTCTATTTATTGGGTCGGGCGATGATCCTGCAGACAATATTGAGACAAGATATTCGAGTTTCCTTGACGCATACGTGGAAATGTTTTTCATCAGACGGAATCTAGTCTTACACACCATGCGTTTTGTAACCGTTATTTTCCTGAGGTAGAATCAAATCGCCGGCTATCGTATCGCTGGACCCGTTCACCGTTATGTTACTGACAGATCGTCCCCGTTGGGTCGGTGAGGAGACCGACGAAGATCGGCCCTGTGATGACAAAGTTCGGTTATTATTTCGCGTATATACTTCGAAGTAGATTTAGATCTGTCCGACTTATCTCTATTAACACGCTGTTTAGTAGTCTGAAAAGAACGTTTCTGACCCGTCCTTGAATCGTATCAGAATAGAAACAAGCCGTCCCCCACCCGCTTTCTTAAGTCGTCCCATTTGAAAGGAAACGTTAGATGTTTATCTTTTGAGTTTCCACTCACCGAATTAGACAACGTCAGGCCTTCCATTCTCTCCTCCACGTCTGCCATGTTACTGATCCCGCTGTCTTTGCTGGTAGTGGCTCTCTCCAGGCGTTCGAAGCCGTAATTTTGGATCTCGGCGGTTGTGCGTCGCAGTGATCTGTAAAAGGAACCTGCTAATGAAGCCATCGCCGAATCACGACAGACGCTGAGAATCCGAGACGCCGCGAAAGGAGCGGAATATAGCGACATACTTGTACACTTCCTCCAGGTTCTCGTCCCCTCCGTCCATCTCAGTCTTTCCCTCCGCCTTATTGTCATTCTTCGCTTTCGTTCGCGCTGGCGAACTCTGCGCTCTGGGCGGCGGTGTGCCGGGCGACGCCGGATTGCTCGATGCGGACGACTTCCTCAGGTGATTTTGCACCAGGGGCCACGCCGTTTCCTGATGAGAAAGAGCGTCCGGTTCAGCGCACGAGAGAGAGAGAGAGAGAGAACGGGAAGGAAACAGCGGACGTTGCGGCTGAGAAACGTCAACGGGACGTGTCGCTCAACATACTTGGTAATACTTCGGCAATTCGGAGAGTATCATAGTAACTTGAGGCGTATTGAGATTGTAAAGCGATATCACAGCGTTCTGCGCGTGCCTCCTAACGTCTTGGCTTTTAACGTCATTCGACCAGTCGAGCAGCCGTGCTAGCGCTGTTGCTGCAGAACTGCCCAGAGCGGACGGCTCTGCCGTCTCAGCGATCTGCGTGATAAAAGTCAATGCTGCTACTTTCACGCGAGAATTTGGTGTTTGTGTTGGATCTGTCAGATACCTCATCACAGCCGGTAGAAGCTGTTGGCCCGGGAAACAGTCTCTGAACAAAATAATCGGCTCTGTTTCAGAATTACCAATACTCAAGGAACGGCGAGACGCGACGATCGAAACGATTCAGCGAATTCTCACCTCACAACATCGAGCGTTTTGTGAATCTTTGCTTGTATAGATCCCAACAGATCGGTGCCCAGCTTATTGAGAAGCCTCGCGCACAGAACGTAAAGCCAGTCGCCGAGATCCTCGTTGTGAGTGACCAGCAATTCGTTCAGCGTGTCCAAGAACAGGCTGAACACCTTCGTGTGAGAATCCATGAACATTTTCGTGAAAATATCCGTAACCCGGCGCAATTCTGTGGTGGTCAGTGTATTGCCGGTGTTGAGGAAGTGCTGCAGACCCACCAAACCCTCTTTCCTGTCTCCCCAGTGCTTGTGAGCACAGTTCTCAATGATCTCTTTGATGTCCTGTAAAACGAGGAAGGGATGACACCGCGTGTTTCCTCTCATTCACTCTTTGACGTATACATACACACATATCTATACATATATGTGTGCTGATATACTTGAAAATATTCTCTCTCGACAGAACACGCGTATGACACACGAAATGAAACGTTTTGCAGATATCGAAATGCAATTTCGCCGCACTCGGTGTGCTCATTCAGACTATCTCCGGTAGCTTGGATTCTAATTCACAAATGCATCTACGTCACTTCTCGTCAATGTGCAGATACGAAAGAAAGTAGAATTTAACAAACCTTCGGGATAGACTGATCCCATAGATCACGGTATAGTCTCGGTTGCGAGCCACTCCATGAGAACGACTAATGTGGGTAGATGGGCGATGGAGAGATATGGAGAACAGAACGGCGTGTCGCGTTAGTCCAAACCAAACAAATACGCCGCAACAAAACCAAAAGTGAAAACCAAACATGCATTAGCTACATCGTCATACTCAGTGTGTGCTGAGGGCTTTTCGCATCGCGCACCTCTCTCTGTCTCACTTCTTTCCTCGTTCAACGAAAGGCCGATTTCGAATATGCAAATAATAAGTACCGGTGAAACGAGTCGGTTTCGCATCAACGGAAATCAACCGTCTCTCACTTCGAGTCGTGAAATAAATCTGTGATATCTCGAGATCTCTGCGCGCGATTAATTAATTCGCATGCTGTACTGAGGTGAAACCTAGATATCGTAGAAGCGCCAATCAATTAACTAATTAATTGTAAAAAGCGATAAAGACTTATTAATATCACGTGAGGGCATGCGTAAAAAGTTCGTTATATATTAATGCGGCATGATTCATGAGACAATATGCGTGATGTAGTATATCTCATCTTCGTGAACGACGCTAGTGTGTTAGTTTATGGAAAGAGAAATGAATTCACACGGGCACGCGTTTACTAAGTTAACTTCGATTCTGTACACAGTAAATAATTTGCGTATTTAACACGTATTTCGTATCGCTTAAGAGTTAATATGGCGACCATTATTGAGAGTAATTAGCACAATTTATCTGTAAATCTGAACGTACAAGATATGTCGCCAATAATATTCAGTAAAATTAACATCCGTAATATGTAAACCGACATTTAAATACAAAATATGTTATCTCAACACTTACACATGTTGAATATCGGTTCAACACATAATATTGAGATAACGTGAACAAATCAACACACAGGTCTGTTACAAATTTAATAATAAAATTAAAAATCCCTTAATAAGGACCAATTTTAACACAAGCACAAGATGTTTTTTTTTTCATTGTACACGCGACACACGTCCATTCTTCGATTGAAGTAACGAAGGAGATCGAATGCCCAAGCCAACGAACGCTTTTTCTTTCTCTCTTTTTTTTTTAATATTTATAGCTTTGATCCGCAAAAGAATTTGCACTTACATCGCTAGCTCGTCTGAAACCGTCTATGCTCCGTTCCGAACATATGCTGCTATTCTCGCTGTCGTCGCTGTGATCACCCTTAGTTCCCGGTATTCTGGTGTAGTTGTCCATACTGTCGAACGTCAGAGCGTCTGCCAAAGCGGACTCGGCCTCGCGCGACTTTTGCAGCATCTTCTGCGCCATAACTGGCGGTCTGCTGCTATCCGTAGGCGACATATGCAGATTTCGGCCCCTGTCAATTCGAGTAATTGATGTTACGTTTCTTTTTTTTTTGGATCGACTGGAATACTGGCGACGAAAAGACGAACGAACGTTTGCACGTACCTCAGTTTGCTCGCGAAACTTCTGTCCATTCCGAACCTCTGCGGGCTGGGCTCGCGACTATTGCTCGTGCTGCCAATAGCGTGTCCGGATAATCGCCTCGGTCTGCCGATCAGTGATTCGCCTTCGCGATTGTACGTAGCATAACTTAATCTAGACGATGGGGAGCCCGATCTACTGCTGGCTGTTGGCAAAAACAGTCGGTCGACCCGTTAAAGAGAGGTTCTAGCGTTTGGTGAAATAAAAGGTAAGACTAGAATATATGTACGTGATACCGAAGTTTTCGAACCAACAGTGCGTGACAGGAAGTTTAGTAATCTTTGTACCGTTCCGTTTTCGAAATATCTAATAAGCTTGCATTGTGCAAGCGTATGCAGTAGAAATTATATTCGAAGTCTCAAATTTCTAATTTTCTACGCGTTATATATTCGAACAATGAAATTTTGAAAGATGAAAATTCGAACATTCGGATATTCGTATGTTTGAATAATCGAAGCTTCGGAAACTGGAAAATACGGGTGTCCGTTTTTTAGGCATAGTAAATAATATTTACTATCGTAAGAATATAATTTTTTTCTTCATTACGTTATGCTGTGTTACACATCTTGGCGAAATTTACATTTATTTTAAAATAAAATTAATAAGATTTGTTGTTTATTATTTGTGACTTTCTTCATTAATCTTTTTTTAACTAGGTAAATACAAATCTCAAAATTGAACTGAAGATATCTAGAAGTATCTTATTCGTTTAATTAAACTCTGAAATTAAAAATTACCGAAGCTCTCTAATTTCATAGCATCTTGTTGTATTCTTCAAAATTAGTTCTATTAATACTTGCGATATTTTGAATTTTCGAATAATACGACTTCGAATCTTCGGACTTCGTCGTCAAATGCTGAATTATATCGTTTTTAAGCCTTGAATATATCGAACACCTCTAATACGTAGAACTTTATAACAAGTGACTTCTGATTTGACGTATATTTTAATAATTTTTCAACATTTATCAATACAAATTCTTGTAGATTTTACACGTAAGTAGAAAATACGCCACGTTGTCAAACTCACGCTGAGATTGCGAAACTCCCGAGACTCTTGTCCTGGTCCTCGCGACCCTTTCTGGACTGGCGACCGCATTGGGATCCGGTGATTTACTGGGACGCGCTGCAACGTGAAAATGATACATCAGTCAATATACCATTTTATCCGACACGTGTTTAGTTTCCGATAGTTTTCCCTCGAATCTACACGAGAATTCGACTTTCACATGAAGACGCTGCTACTCACGAATTGCCGCGGCTGCTTTCTGCCTGCTCATATTAGCGTACATTAGTCTAGCTTTCGCCCTTTGAGCAGCCTGCAAATCGATCGCACTAGTAGATCTAACCCCTGGTGTTCCTCGGTCTGCAAAGATACGATGCAAATTAATTTCGCGACAATGGCATCGCGCAACATCTATTATCGACCAATGTGAGAGACAGAAAGAAAGAGAGAAAAAAGGAGACAAAAAGAGAGATCAACGCGAGACAACTCCGATTGTGCATAGCGATCTTTTCTTGGCGTGTGACGTAACGAATGATTGCAGAACAATTACAGTGACTGTCTGTTGGTCTTTGCAGTATCGGGATACCAGACTGACGATAAGACCGAGGCAAGGACGGTGTACGTCTGAGCGGGCCGTGTGGCTGGCCCATGGTCTGATGCAAATTTTCCGTACTACCTTCATACGTTTTAACGTAAATAGAAGAAGTCGCAAAGCAGCATGAAAACAGAGTGAGACAAGTCCTTTATGTTAGGATCGCAGGAAACACGAGTGACGCACACTGTGTTACATATTCAACGTAGACTTTTCTCAATAGATCGGCTTATAGTACCGGCTTGGCTTACTGGTTACTTTTAGGAGAATCACGCGGTATGAAAGGGATCGTCGCTCTTACCTGCCGCGCTCATCACGGGTCTGGCCGTACGTGGACTAACGCTCGACGATCTCGCATTAGCCACGATATTTAAGCTGTTACTACTGCCGCTATTACTGAGAGACATCAAGGAGCGTTTATATGTCGCATCCAAGTTATTAAGTAGTATCTCAGCCTGCTCTGGAAAGTGATTTTTAAATGCCCAGTATGATCTATAAAAAGCGACAAGATTAAACCAACGTCGTCGATCATCTCGGTAAGGTTAAGAGGCATTCGAAAGGGCACACTCACTTCCTGGCGAAAGCTCGCGCATCCGAGTCGGAATCGGCGATGCCCTTCTTGAGCGCGTCCGGCAATATCGTCACGTGCTTTTGCAATATCTGCGTAGGCCAGGTCTGCAGAATCAATGCGAGATACTCCCAGGACGCCCGGCGAATGTCTTTGCTCTTGTTGCTCACGCACGATATAATAATAGGCACGTATCGACTACAGTGGGTATTTTGAAGGATAAACCGAACTGCCACCGCGCCGGCTGTCGCCACGACCTAGTTGCCGCGAAGAGGAAAACGGTTGGTAATTAAATTCTTACCTTTTACAGGGATCGCGGATAGAAACTGACACACGGACTCCACGTGGGACACACTTGACGAAATATATAAGCATTTCCCGTAGTCGAGAGTCGCGGGCAAAAAGCCGCACGATCGATTTGGACGACATAATCGCCGGGGTCTAAATTACGTCCTCAACGGAGAACATCAGTATTCCGCGAAACTCACCTTGGCACTGTTCTGTATGAGGTTCATTAACGTGAGCAAAACCGCCTCGCCAAAACTGGCGAATTTGGTCTTCAGGCTCTGACTCAGATAGGCTAGAGTAATACATGCTTCTCTCGCCACTTGGGATCTAAGGTCGGTGCAGGCCTGCTCGAACGGTCGCTGTACGCTCTTTAGGCACTCGTGGAAATTTTCGTAGTTAGTGCCACCTGCGAGTACAATGGCCCTTAACTTCTTCATCTGCAAAGGCAAAAGAAGGCTGTTACGAGGGGGAATCGTCGGTCGAGGAAGAAATGAGGAGAAAAATTGGGCGAAACGAAGGGGGAGGATTTCTCCCGAGACACTCACACTATCCATTCTCTGTTTCCAGTCTTTCTTGTCATCGCCTACTGTATCCTTGATGATCTTCATTTGCTCCTCGAGGTCCTTTGCCGAATACAACGTGACGGTAGGCACGTCCTCGAACGCAGTGATGAAGCATTCTTCGTCGACAGCTCCGGCTTGCGCTGGGCAAGATAACACGTTCGTTTGTATGTGTGTATACATATATATATATATACATGTATCAGTTTGAATATATATGAAAATTTATGTGTGCGCGTCGAATTATAATAATTATGCCTCGGAACTACAAAATACTGATCATGCTCGATACTTTGAGTCCGTTCACGCGATTACCGGGACTAGCTCGCACGAATGGCTACCAATCGCTGTGAACAACGCTCAAGCGGTACCCACGATACACCGAACAATAATAATGGAATGCAAACGCCTCGAAATAATAAACATGATGATTGCAAAGAATAATTAATAAGCACTGGTAGTGTGACTACACATCGAGTCGCAAGGTGAGAAGCGTATGATTTGACATGACGATGCGCAGGGCTTCCATTCGCGTACACTATTCCAGCTACAAGGAAACAAATTGAACGTATGTGTGTGTATATATGTGTGTTTTGCTGCGATCAGCCGTGATCTTCGCTATGTGCAATGTTTGCTCGCGTAGAATGATCTCGAGTCGGTAGTCACTTCGATTCCCTGAGATTCGCCGAGGTGTTTTTACTTTAGAACGCTTAAATGCCAATAGTAGACTTGGATATACCTGTTGCTGATCTTACTGATAGAGCTCTTTTGACGGTCGCTGCCCTTGGGACCGTGGAGGACGGAGTAGCACCAGGGTGAGCTGTCATGCAAGCGAACAGTTAGCATCATCCTCGTCATCGAAACGTCAACGCACGTTAACCGTTTGCTGGCGAGTCTTTCGTCTTTCGACGTGTGTGTGTGTGTGTGTGTGATGTGTGTTTAGTTTGTTTGTTAACATTGATGCAAAAGTAAAGCCGCACCGCGGTTAAAACTCAAGCGTATTGCCCGCACATACGTGCCTAGCTTTGCAGAGAGTTGTGCTTCTGTGACATTAGTCGACACTGAGCCATGACACTCACATATACATTTCAGGCGCGCGCGTGTGTGTGTGTGTGTGTGAAAGAGAGAGAGAGAGAGAGAAGGTAAAATATGCCGGGACAACCGTTTAGAGCACGAAAAGCTCTTTCGATTTACATGAACAGACCAACCAAAGTGCTACGCGTTGCCATTCGAATGCGATTGAAGTAATGACATCCAGTTTTAATGCTCTAGCCGAAAATGAAAATCCGAGTTTCATAAATTAGTAAGAAAACGCTCTCAACAAGTGGTAAAAATTATTGAAAAAATTATTGCATTTATATACGCGATAATTCTACGACAATTCTTCTAGTATTTTACAGCTACCACAACTGGAGAAGTCTCTAAGAGAATTCACTTTTTATTGTTACTACCTTTGCAACATGTCATGCTCTCGAATAAAATGTTAATGTCGGATTGGTGATTCGCGGTAATTTGATTAAGAATTGATATCGTGAGACTTGCGGTATACCTAATGTAGATAGCGTCTTGGCGGGCCCAAATTGACCTCTTTTCGGCGGCATGTTCAACCTCTTAACGGGAGCCGATTTGACCTGCAACACGTAGAAATCGCATGCATTTAACGAGGGGAAGTTTCGTTCGGCTCCTCAAATTTAAACGTAACGGAACCGAGACAGACAAAAACCGCGACAACAATACCACGAATATCTCTGTCTCGCAGTTATAAGATAGATGAAATTTAGACGAAACGGACAAACCATAAAAACGGTGCGAACGTATATACGATAAAATTGAATAAACAAAGGACGCCTGAAACTCGGAATAAAGTTCGCCGTCGGAAATTTCAAATAAACGATCAATTTTCTCCTAGCGATCTTCTGCAAACACAACATTGTTTTCCAACATTCTTCCGATCTGTGAGCTCCCGTTGAACTTCCTAGCGCTCTGTCAAACTTTACACTCACCGCTCTGTCAGGCTCGTCGTTGTCCTTGCCAACTAAAACAGAAGAGAAAAAGCAATCGTCAGTTCGGGATCATACGCATCTTTCTTTCTCATGTCCACAAAAATAAACCACTAACTTGAAAAAATACACGAAATTCCCGAAAAAAAATTAACTATAATTTTAAAGCTTCGGAAAAATCCCAATTTTTTCCTTTTCTGCAGATTTTTTCGGCTTCTGTCCCAAAGGTAGAAAAATTCGTTTAAAAAAATTCACGTGTATTCGGGTAAAATCTGTCACATTTTTTTTCCGTAAAGAAGGTAAGAAACCAAAAAATCCGCGGAAAATTTGGGAAAAACGAGGGTTCTTTTTGTTCAAAACTTTAAAATTATACAATCAACCGTTCGGAAAAATAAAATTGTAAACGAAAGAATAAGTAAACCAGAATTTTTCAGTTCAATCATTTTATATGACATATTGATAATTGTAATCTTGCTGAAAAGCTCGTATCTAATCACCCCCATACCTAAAGTTCACAATGAATACACCTACACTTCAAGTTTAACCCTAACTCGCCATATTCCGATCTGACTGTAGACTGCTAAACGTTTTTCTTTCGGTATTCTAACTTTTACATGGCTACCATTTTGTTTTTCTTCAAGTACGTATCAGATTCCACCACAACGAACAAACATTTGTCTTAAATCGCACTTGCAAAAAAACCATTTGAGAATTTTTTCCCGCAAACACTCCTTTTCTCATAATAACAAGTTTAACTTAAACCGAAACAATTTTCTTGACCTGACATATACATCACATTCTGTATTTCTAATTCCCGCATTAAGCACTTAAAAATATGAATTAGAATGAAAGTAACAAGGTGACAATGTCGAGTGGTCTCACGCAGTGCGACAGATTGAAGCCCCGAAAAAATCAACATGGCCGGCTAATCCTAAATATCTCACTCGAGTTTCACGCGAAGATTAATACGGACGTCCGGGGATAGCTCGAGAAACATCCGTCATTATTTTATTACATCGTGTATGTCGCAACTACGTGACCGTCCTCCTTCGTGAAACGAATTTATGTACCTAGATCCGGGTACAGCCACGGTGGCTTATGGATATCGCAGTGGCATCCTCTCGCCCTCGCGCCGGGATGCTTCACTATGTTATCCCACTGCAGTATCCACCTGCTGCTCGCGTCCCACAATTTCTTATCGATACTGGGATACTTCTTTAATCCCCGGCGCAAACAGCGATGTCCGCTCGGTACTAACACGTCGGCGTCGTTCATTGCGAGCGATATACACGACACGAGAGTGCTTCTCTAGTGGCAAGGATAAATTCCTTCGCGGGTCGGGAGAGCCTTATTACGACGACGCTGACATTTCGCCAGCGTCGTCATCTTAATGAACACGGAGCGGGCTTTTTCCACCTCTGTGTCCTCTCTCGATCGCACTGTCGTCGTCGGACTTCTTACTTTCGTCTCTCCTTCGGCGTTTATCGCAACCTCCGAATACGATACCGTCCGCACTTCTACTCAAACTGCAGATTTCAAGAATCGATACCGAGACGAAAACGAGGGAGATAATCGATTGTAAATCAAAGTTCGCGCGGGGCTACGACAGTGTCAAGGCGAGAACGCGATATATGAGCCATTTATCGCGAGCAATTAGCGCGGTTATCTAAAACTGTTGTTTGCGATAGCAACGGCCACGAGAAGCAGAATGAGCAGGCTCGAGCTTCGCGCCCGGCTTTGTGCTTCTTTCTTGCGATCCATCGCGAGATCCCCGTTAATGAGTGTCGACAGGAGTGCTCACGAAAGTGTAAAATCTCAGAATCTCGCAGGGAAACTCGGGGGATGGGAGGGGGGGGGCAACAGTCGCGTAAGCCGCGTCGTACGCAGTGAAAGTAATTCTTGCTCTCTCGTCTTCTTTTCCCGCGAGCGCGTGTTACATCGTCAAATTAATTTCCCCATACTAATTGGATGTTCCCGTGAAATTGTGCCTTATTAATTTACCGAGCGATTCATTAGATCGACTGCCCGCCGTCTGCTCGCCCGCCTTACATAGCGCGCGCATCAGACGCGCGGATCTAACGAGGATCAACCCGAACGATTCTCTTCCTATCGACCATCGTTTCGTGGAATTGCGCTTATAAGACCAATATAAGATCGTACAATGCTGAAACTTTCTAATTAGTTTAATAAGGGCTTTCGCACACGAATTGCCGCAACCATATACGTAAGATGTAAATTTGGACTGAAGAACCAATCAGGATATTGTTTTATCTTTATGTACTTTAGAAGAGGATGGAAAAGTTGTGTGTGTGTGTATGTGTGATGATGTAATTAGGATTCCAAGTCAAATTCTTCCTAGTTACTTCTGCGTACGATCAGATTTACCGTTGAGGGGTTCTATCTGTTTCAGGAGTATATAAATCTAAAGCGATATCCTGATTGATCCTTCAGCCTAAATTTATGTGTTTATGTTTACGGTTACGCCAATTCGCGTGCGAAAACCCTGGTCACCGACTTAGGTCTAGATTTTGAATTAATGTCAAACTTTTGGTGCTACTTTTAAATGCGATGTAGATCAATTTGCAATTTTCCCGTAACTTTTTCATCATTTTAAAGCTGGAGTTTCTCATTTTCTGGTTAATCTATTGTTTAGGCTTGACGATAACGTAAAAATTGCTTTTCCACTCATAATTAATCATTAGGTTTTAAAAAAATTACCATTACAAAATCATAAATTTAATGATTAACCATGAGTAGAAAAATACGACTTTTGCCTCATCATCAATTTAAGTTTGAACCACGGGTTAACCAGAAAATGAGAAGCCGGGCCTTGGTAATCAATCAATATCATCCGGAAATTGAGAAAAGCTTATCGATTATATAATAAGAAACAAAGCGGTGTGATGACAGGACCCTCTGCGAGACGGCAACGATCAATAAACAGTTAAAGCCGGTGAGAATCCCGAGATCGCCGAACACCGACGCGGTGCACGAATTCGCATTTTTCGGTCCGCGGGTTCCCGCCTAACGTTACGAATCTCATCGTTCCGCCGTCGAGATAAGACGAAATCGGCCCGCGATGCTCGCTTCAATTTCGAAACGAGCCGCTTAACAAAGCGCCGAGACGAGTGTCTGGAATGATAATGGCGTAAACCGGGCGGTTGTAGCAAACCGGCGGGAGTAACGCAGCAATTAAGGCCTCATTCTTCGTCGGATTTCAAAATTGCCCGATGTAACACACAGCTTCTAATGTTTACTCGCCTCTCTCGCAAGCATCTTATTATCCGCCCGTCTCCCGTGCATTCCCCGTACGCATTAGGTACGCATGCACGCGTTAAGAGACCTCGATAGTATCCGCGGCCGCGTCGGTGCGTTTATAGCGGTACACACTAAGGATTCCTTTCCTCCGTCTCGCTCACCTCCTCCGAGGCAACAACAGGGGACTTTCGACACATTCGGTTTGTCGTGCGTTCACTCGAAATGGAGAGAGAAAGAGAGAATCGCGTTCGCAACCGCTAATGAGCTTTCGTCCGTCGATTAGCATACTTATAAAACGAATAATGTAATCATTACGCTCGGGAAAATTGGATCTCGATAAGCGAGTTACGTTATAATCCGCGTTGCGAGAGACACATCCGCTTCCCTAGAAATTAATTCCGCGACGCAGAAAGATATATCTCTCTCACTTTCCGCGTCTTTCTCTTTTGCATTATTAAATTTCATCGCGGTCGATCCATTCGTCGTGCGGCAATTATACGCGAGCCATCTCGGCGAGTTTCACCGCGACGGGCGGTTCAACGTTCCCCGACGAAAGTGACGTACGTGTGACTTCTTCTTCTATTCGTAACCGGCCGATAATCCAATAATAATACAAGCCGTTATTATGCACATCGCCGATAATAATATCCCCGGAGAATGCGATAGAGGAGCGATACCCCGGCGTCAAGAACTATCGGCCGGCTGATCGCGACCCATTTATTAATATCTTCGATACCGGTTCAGTGTTCTCCGGTAACAATGAGCGTGCATTCACACGCGCCGCGTTACACGTAACAAGACCGGTTAATGAGAAACCCCATTTTCTCACGTTACAGATAGCATCGTCGTCTCGCGCGCCTTCTCCTCGTCTTTCCACCGACATTCATTCAGACCTCCGTCGGCGTTCGTGTTTTCCAACACGAGTCGAGGACGAGCGACGTCCTGTCGTTTTGACACGCGTTCCCAATCGTCGTCTCATCGGCCTGAACGAGCTCTTCTTCGCGTTTCGCAGAATCGAAGCCGCAGGACGCAATTACCAGAGAGTATTATATATACGCGTCACCTTAAGGATATATCGCCCTTGAGTCAAAATAAAGGAGAAATTACGAAGATATCGCAAATTGATCTACGCATGTAAACGTCTACCTCAATTTCAGTTTCAAATTAACATTTGTTAGATAGTAAAAGAAATATATGAGAATGTAATATTGCTTGATAAATACTATATTTCAGAGTAATCCCCTTGGCTCCAATCTTGCTTCAAGCAGTAAGCAAATCGACCTACCACGATCGATTATTCTTCTAATAAACGACCGTGGATGGTCAATGTGATTACTGCTTACGTCTTGAAGCAAGATTGCGGACGAGGGGTGACGTGCGCCAATGAAAATAAGGCAGCAATGGGCAATACGTTCTTAAGAAGAGAACACGAGACACTTCGCATCTTTTAAAATGACAAGCGCGTCCGACTAACCACCACGTGTCCGGTCCGTCTCGAGAGAACGCGCACCTATTATTACGGTCGTCATATCCTCGAATCGGCCCAAAAAAACAAAAAAAGAAGAAAACACTTGGCGTACGCAACACGTGCTTCGGACCGCCGACGGGGACGACGGGGCCACCACTACCGTGTGGTTTTGAACAGAAGAAACAATTTATCGTGTTTCCCGGAATCACGTTACGTCACGATCGGTCTCCACTACTACTACGTAGACCATTACCGCGCACACGTGCGCGTCGAGCATTTATCGTCGACGTGGATTAGCATCGCAGTGTGTAGATCGCACGGCGAGAATGCCGCGCACAAAAAGCGACATCGATATTACGTATTGAATCGCGCAAGAAGCCGACAAGCGCGCGCCACCGAACGCGCGTCCCGAGTCGCGACTTATTAACGCGCTGTCGGTTGTTCTGCTAATTACCGGCCGACCGGTCGTCGTTCGGGAATCGAGATGCGTTTTCCTCAACCCGAACACAACCGACCGGCTCTCTCGAGCGTGCCTTCGTTTCACGCCTCGTTACGAGGTAATACGCAAACGAGGGACAACACGGCGACGAGGTGGGTCTTCGCGACGTCTCTTCGGTATAACTTCGGCGCCCTAAAGCGAAGAATAAGTAACGGATAGAAAAACCTGTAATAACGGGCGGAATATATGTCTTCCGCGTATGAAAGGTAAACTGGCGGCGATGTGAGACGGTGGTAAGTGAGGGGTCCTTCGCTGTAATAACGTTATAATATCAAAGAACGCGCTGCTTGAGATCGCTCACGTGAGCGTGCAAAAAACAAAAGAGTAGCCGCGAGATCACACTTTGATCTCTCTCTCTCTCTATCTATCTCTCGTGACGGGAGCCAAGTGGCGACATAATAAATGAAAAACGCCGATGGGCATATTTAGCCGCTATTTTTAAAACGCGTGGTATAGTGTGTGTGTGCGCCCTTCGCGTACGCAAGAGGAATCTCAAGCGAAACGATGATTTTTAAAGAGGCGAGAATGAGAAACGTTCTCCTCTCGTCGGATTACATAATTAAGTCTGTACGCGCGCGCGCGCGTACTCTGCACCCACGTAATAGAGGAATGCGAGTTCCGCACATTCGCACCCCCAACCAATGAATGCTCGAGCGGCGGTGGCGGTGAATCATCTAGTTCATCGCGCGGACGAGAAAGTGCATTAGTAATTCTGATCCCGCGCGCGCTTCGGTCTTTTTAACACGTTCGTCGATGAGGAACACACCTTCGTCGTCGAGTTCCCTCGAACAACGCGCGAATCGCGAACTCTCTCGCTCGGGGAAACTCGAAACGTGACGTAAATCAAGGCGATACGCGACGAATGCAAAAACGTCTATTAAAATGGACAAAGAAAAAAAAAAAAGACGATAAAACCCGTCGAAAATGGCAAAACAATGTCTCGACCTCGAGAAATGTGGAGATTCTGTAGATGACGGAAATTGGAATGGAATATTCTCGAGACATTTTTAACGAAAGATTTTTTTTGTTAAGTTTGAATTAAGAACTTTCCCCAAGAAAAATGTATCACGGGCCGGTAAGAACTTAAGTACGAACGTTCTAGTGCCATTTTGAATATTAATATAGTTGGTATTAATATTTGTAAGAAGATTCCTGTTTAGTCTCGTGTAATAGATGTACGTTTCTTTCAATCAGCACACATTAAACAACATTTTGTACTTGTGTTAAGATTTTTGTGTTACATTTTTAATGTATCCGTGTGTTAGATCAACATATTGTGTTTATGATATCTCAATATTTTGTGTCGTGTCGATATTGGACATAATAATAATAGCTTCATTGTGGACAACGTATAGTTAGAAAGGTACGAGATAAAGTTAGCCAAGAGTGACCAAAAAGCGGGGCATCCAGCAGTCGTTTATAATGCCTTACCCGTGAAGAACAGGTTAAACAAGATCAAGCCATGAAATAACACATTTTACACTTTAGTGTCGATTAACGTGTTAATCTTGCATAAACTTTTGACACGTTTGCGTTACTTTTCAATATATTTATCTTGTGTTAAATTAACACCAAAGTTTGGGACACGTGAAATATGTTGAATTCAACGAAATTTCATATCATGCAAAATGGCATATTAGACCATTCGTGCTTAGGCTCTTATTAAACCGTAATAAAAGTTCTTTGATAAGATCAAAACAGAGCCATTATTAAAGATTAAAGATTTGCCGCTTCTATCGTTAAAAATGGGAATCCCCGTTGGAGGAAGCGAGACGGTCTATTTCCAGATTTTATCCCCGCACTTTTATCCGCCGAGAGAGCGATTTACGTTCGCGATCTCCGGCGATCTTCGACGTCGCCTCCTAATCGACGTCGTAAAACACGAGATATCGCGGCGTCCGGCAAACGAAATCGGATACGAGGCAACTGCGTCGTGAGATTCTTTTCGGGATAACGCGGCCTCTCGCCTGCATCCTCACGCTCTTCCGACAACGCTATTTCTCACCGTCGTGGCCGCAGGCACGGAACAATCGGACTCGCACAGGCGACTCTGTGCGCCCGACGACGAACAACGCGCTAGTCGTTTGTTTCGCGTCACCTCACCGTGCACACTGCAAAAACTTCTCGAACAAACCAAAGAACAAAACAGCCAACCAACAAACACACATCGACGATCGTCGCGCACTGTCGCGGTACGTATCGATAGCGCCGACACAAACGCGATAATGCACTTCGCATGCGCTTATCGTCAGTTTTATAAGTTCACGCAACGTCGCGAGGTAAACACTGCGACCTCGCTTCGCGAAATAATCGAAGAAAAGTCGGGCTCGCGCAACGAGCGGTCGGGCAAGCAGCGGCGGTACGATGAAAAACCGGCGGGTCCCAAAGGGAGAGGGTTCTTCCGACTTTCCGACGCCGGAAGAACGGCGCGTTTCCGCGGCGAGAACCTCGGGGATCGCTGTCGGGTGTTCCCGGCCGACGGGGAGAATCAGGAGAGCCGCGTGGACGCACCAGGGAGGAAAAAACGAAGAACAAAAGAACACGATCGTGCCACCGCCGCTTACTACGCGAGCGCGTCTCTCTCTCACGTCGCTAAACGCCGACTCGTTTACTCCCGGCCGACTACTCCCAGGAGTAAGCGCTTATGCGCGAGTAAAGCAGCCGAGGAGGGGGTCCCACGCGAACCCTCCCCTATCGACGGTGTCCCGCCGCTTGGAAGGGGCCAAAAGCCGCAGGGACAACACGGGGGGACGCCGCTACCGCTGCACGCTCGCCGATTCCGGAAAATCAATGCCGACGATGCTCTATCGCGAACTGTGTCATCGGGCACAATGCTACGCCTCGCGAAAACACAACCTCGCCGACGAGGTCGAGGCCTCTGTGACTTCGCTTATCCGGCAGCTTAAGGGTGTGTATCGCCCATAACTCGAAATAATGAAAAAATCGCGAAGAAATGATAATTGACGTACGTTGCATTTAAAGTTGACACCAAAAGTTATAATAATTTGTTCCTTCATTGTGTATTAATTGTATATCAATGAGTGAGAAAATTTATGAGTGGCCTCCTTGATGCGTCACTGAAAATACGATACTGAATATTAATATCGTAAAGTAAAGCGAATATATTACTCGATATTTTACCCGACCTGCGAATATTTCCTTCACGTTGCCTTCCATTGTCTCTTTCTTTCTTTGATATCCGCCGATGTCTATGTTTACAGTATAATTTTCTGACATTTTCCTGTCAGCCGTGTTCATTATTTCTTCTTTTTTTTCTCTCTACTGAAGATCTTCATCGCGCGAATCCACGTGTATCGAAAACGGGCGTTACGTCAACGAGACTCCGCTCGTCATCATTTCGTCGCATTAAAGTCAGAATTAAGGCTCCCGATTGTCGGCACATTTTTCCCCTCCGGCAAGAAACCTCGATTACATACCGAATATCGCGTGTGACGCGAAAGGGCCACCGAGCTCAATCGGCGACGATACTCCGGAGAGCCGGATTTTGTCCCGTCAATAATTACGGGCTAATTGGCGAGCGGGGTAATTAACGCCGATCTCGTCAACGGAGAGCAGCCGAAAGTCAATTCGTGTCGCAATCGTGGAGAAAGAGAGAGAGAGAGAGATGCGTAGCCGACGTGCGTTAAGCTTTCTGCCTTCGACCGCTCTTTGCATTGAAGCGCGAAGGTGCGAACTGCATCTCCGGCGCGGTGCTTTCCATCGAGGGGGATTAACGTTCAAGAGATCGGCCGAGTTTCACCGTCGAGAGTATAAAGGACGCCGGGCAATCGAGATCGAGCTCTGACTAATCGATTTATTCAGCCGGCCCGAAGACCCGAAAACGTCATCTGCCAGATTCCCGTGTGGCCAGGGCCGGTTGGCTCGATGACGAATTTAACGCAATTACCGGTTTGAATCCCCCGTGAGATTAATAGTTTTCTCTCTCTCTCTCTCTCTCTGACTTTTTTTTAATATACTGCAAGCTATGCTCGAGTGTTCGTTCGAGTTACGTCGCCTAAAAATGAAAATAAAAATAACGGTGATAAGAAAATGACTGAGCAACAAGCATATGTAACATACGGGGCGAGAGATGCATAACGGATGAAAAATTAATGTCTCATTTGTTAAATCTGGAGTGGTCGCGTATCTAAATACAACACGACTGGTCGCGTGAATAACAAGTGCAGATTTGGGGGGCAGCAGCTTAGCTGTCAAAAATAGTGAGAAAAATGAGTCGCTCCCATGCCTGCAAGCGTCCTTCATTTTAAATTGACATTTTCAATAGAAAATCGCTTTAGATTGATAATATTTATTTATACGGAAATAACAATCATAAACGATCTTATTTAAAATGAACGAGAGCAGTCCATAATTGACAAATATGCGAAGGTACAAAATGCTCGTTAGCATTTTTGGTCGGCAGATCACGGATCGCATCTATCATCTGTGCAAATACTGTCGAGTTAATACGCCGAGAATATCACGATCGACGACCGGCATCACAATATTTCACGGTGTCTTAAATTCAGTTACGCATAAAGTACGATTTTTACGAACGATTTCAGCTCGTCTATATATATGTATATAAAATACATATAATAAATGCGTTTCAAGCCCGACCTGGCCGTGAATCGTCGGCCGGCCCTGCGTGTAAAGAAACACCGGGCGCGCGCGCGATCGGACGATTTCGAAAGGATCGACAAATTGTCGGCCGCGATGGAAACAGATGGGTGATTGATGCGGTCCGATTCAATTTGCGCCAGTTTAAGCTCCGCCGGCGGCCCGACGATCGCAGCAGAAGCGGGCAAGATTAATGCGGATCGCGAAGTAAGGATCGGTTATGTCGCCCGTTGTAATGAACGAGAAAGGACGCGCGCGCTGTCGAAACACCGCCCTCGTAAATCTGTCGTTAACTCGACGCGCGTGTTTTCGCGTTCAGAGGCACGCGAACGGGCTGCAGGGCGATGTTTCGTAAGGTCCGCGCCGGAGGATCCTTGGGCGATTTTTTACGATCGACTTTTTCCTCGGCAAGATTCCCAACGACATCGCGAAGACATCGGGAATAATTGACACACGTTTGCACTTTCCTCTTGTCGCGGGAAAACTTTTCCCCGCGATCGAGACACGCCTTTTGACAGCTCGCTTAGACCGTATCGACGAACATCCTTCTTGCACTAGTCCGTAAAAAGCTACCTTTGTACTTTTGATAATGTTGCAATCATAGGTGGTTGACAAATGTTTTCGATCTCACCGTGATAATACACAATAAAAAAATATTTTGTGAAAATCGGCCTTTGTTTCTGAATTTTTATGTTAAATTTTTAACATACCCGTGTATTAATTTAACATATCGTGATTATGTTATCTCAACATTTTATGCAGTGTCGATATTCAAAATATGTGCAAGTATTAAAATATTACATTTTATACTTCAGTGTCGATTAACATACTGACTTGACGTTAATTTCTGACGTAATATTTGTGTTGGTTTTCAACATATTCACCTTGTGCTAAATTAATAATATCGACATAAGTTAACATGAGAATTTGAGTGGGCCGTTTGGGACGTATAAAATGTGCCAAATTTAGCGCAAAATTTTCTACTGTACATTTTCGACCGACAGAATGAAGTGAAGGATACGTGGAGGAATCGTCGATGTAAAAAGCAGCGAAGACTTCAGAGCTCGACTCGAATCACAAAAATCACGAGATCGAATTTGCCTGCCGAATTAATTTCCTGCGAATCTCGAATTCCGAAGTGCGATCGATCCGCGAAATTACTCGATCGACGAGTTCGTGCCGAATCGATCGACGCGTTTCCGCTGGAAGCGAAGTAATAAATTACAGTCGGCGGAATATCGCTCAACCCTTAATTAACGCGCGACGCGATGCATTAAGGCATAATTAAGTGTACGAGATACAGGCCTCGCGGCCGGATTAAGTGGATCGACATGCGATCACAACATTCAGCTATAATTAAAGACGGAATAGCGTCCTTGCGCGAGATATTTCCCGATATAACACGGCGTCTCTCCCGCCGCATCTCTCGTTAAGTCGCTCCGTCGAATTAAAATGGACCCGGCGCGACTTCCAATTGCACCTGACTTTAATTGAACTGCTTGAAAAGAAAGAGAGAAAGGGGGGAGCATCTCGTGAATTGAGAAAATAATGAATTATAAAGCCACATCGCGGTACTGAGGAAGATTCGCCCCGGACCCGGTTTAGGGTCAAGCGACGCTGAATCGCCACTTGACGCGCCGCAAAATAGCGGAAGTGCGTACGACCGGCCTCGATTCGCCGTGGCTGTGCGGGGATTTTCGCCGTGCGACGCACTACGAGGCACAACGGGGTGTTTTTTCGCAGATTTCGCGCGAATTTTCCGCGAGGGCCGACCGGTGAACTGGGCGAAACCGCCCGGTTCGTCGAAATCGCGCGTTTCCTCCCCGGACGCGCACACAGTATCGGCATATCCCGGTTCCTTCCCCGCGTTGTTCCTCTCTCTCGCAATTACGTGCTATATTCGTATGCGCGCAGTGGAGAAGCGGTATCGGTAATTACACTCGACGGTGTAATTAGCGTATACGGAGCGCGGCGGCGCGGGCCGCCGTGTGTCTTCCTTTCTTTCGTCTCCTCCTTAGAAATTCAGCGCGGACGTGTGTTACGGAACGAGTTACGGAAGGACGACGGGAGGGTAGGAAGAATTAGAAAACGATTTCCAACGAGCGGCTTTCGTGTTTCCCGAACGCGTGCGCCAGGTATCGTCGGTGTCCTTGGTGAAAGCGACGTGGCAATTTAATTCGCAGCTAATTACCGTTAACGCGCACCCGTGAGTTCGCGATTTGTGAGACACGGGTAAGAGAAAAAGAGAAACACGGAGGAGATCGATGCGACGTGAATATTAAGTTGAGAAGCGGAAGTGAAAGATGAAGAGGAACAAAACCGTGCGCCACCGGAGATCGACGGTGAATTCTCTCGGTGGCGTCATGTGCGCGCTTGAGACGATCGACGTCGGAAAATGCCGGATATTAACTCGAGAACGTGCAGATTTTTTCGAGCCTTCCCACTTTCCCGACACTTCGACAATTTAATATCGCAAATAATTCCCGGCGTAAGAGAGAATCAGGCAAAAAGGACGAGCGATCGAAGTTCCGGGCTATAGTGAGCTTCAATGTGACGAGTTTAGCAATTGCAAGTATGGGGGCAATTTAGCTGTTAAAAATTATGAAGAAAGCAAGTTTCATCCTCGAAAAAGTAAGAAAACGATGAGTCAGCTTTGGAAAAATGAGTAAAAATGAGTCTGTTCCAAATGATTCGTACGTTAAAATGTAAATTATTTATCTATTACACCGTTTCTCTAAAAAATTAAACACTCAGACTTTATAGCGAAAGTCAATGAAAAGCAAAATTTGAATTTTGAGAACAGAAATGAAATTCCTTCTGTCTACTCATAAATACGTTTATTAAAATAAGATAAATCAAAATAAAATAAAATGTATCAAAATAAAATATATCAAATAAGAAGTGAGAAAAATGAGCCTTTTTAAAGTGAAATATTTCTAAATAAGTGAGGAGAGGTGAAAAAAGTGAATCGCTGCCATGCCTATAATTTGTCTTTTGAAACATCATGCTTGAAGGGCCGTCAATTTCGCGAGGAACGATCGGACGCGACTCGTCTCCTCGATCATCACGTGTCGATCATTACCGGCGCTTGAATTCCGCTTTTTGCGCTCCGCATCGCAGGAAGAACGAGGAGTGTAATTGGCCGCTAAACTAGGTAGCAGCGACCTTCGTCGAGCGAGGAAATAATGACGCCTCGAAAATATGAAGGAAACGCGGCGGTACACGCTCGTACACGCTCGTGCATCGAAGACCGCGGCACTTGAAAAATCGCCGCGAGCTAACAAATCAAGACGGATTCGGTCGACGAAGAAGCCGTTCAGCCGATCAACGAGCGCGCTGCGATTTTGAGCGGCGGCGGAGCGGCTGCTCGCGTCCGATCCGCAATTTACTCCGCTCCGCAAAAAGAAACAAATTTATGGCACGCTACTTCGCATAGAGCGTTCCGCTTTCCGCTTCCCCTCAGTCCCCCCCTCCCCGCGCTCCCCGGAACAGAGTTGTATAAAGACAAACCGCAAAAACGCGCGTTTCTTCGCGTGCAAGTAAGCCGCTAAATTAAGCGTGTCTTCGACCGCCGGTGGAATCGTCGAACTAAATCGCGTCTCGTTTCAGAGTCAAACGGCACGACGGGTGCTCGCATTAAGATAAAAGAATATGCAATTTACCGAAGATGTCTCTCTCGTTACCATCTCGACGAAAGCTACTCCGGCGAAACGGGATACGGCAATGCCGGAAGCGAGGATAAAATAAAAAGAGAAGAAAAAAAGAAGACGAAAGGAAAACCGTGTCATGCCGACAGTGGATTTTCTGGGTGGCGTCATGTGCGCGTGAGATCATCGGCATCGGAAAATGCGAGATAAAGAGAGAGAGAGATGTTGCCGTTAGAAAGACGTTGCAGAGAAGAATCGCCCACACAGACGCGCACGCTCGGCCTGGCGCACCGAGAAGGCGATAATGCCTCATCGTTACATAATAACGCATACACGAGTCGCGCATAAACACGCTTATCGAGCGCGACGCGCGCCGCGTCGCGCGGGTTAAGCAAATGATTATCATACCATTCGTGTAATTTGTCCCTTTTCGTCCACGCAGCAGGGGAAGAGAGAAGCAACGCATGTGGAGGAACTGCGCCGCGATTTATCTTTCCGCGTTCGCCCGAGGCTATCGGACGTCGTGAATTCGCGTTATCGACAGCGTTGTCATGCTAAGAAAAAGAAATGGAAATTTCGCCAAAGCGAATGTTTTTCCCGTGACGTTTCTTCGATACTTATCGGTTAGAAAGATATTCGCGTGACGACGGAATTTGTATTTTTGCGAAATACACTCGAGTTTTCTTGTTAATTGGTTCCATTCGCTGGGAATAAGACTTTTCGCCGCATCTGAATGAACGTCCTATTTCGGCGAAATAAACCTTGTATTTCGCGGATAAATTTTTAAGTTTTCTCCTTTCAGCGCACGGTTGTTGATCGCGGTTGGCTAAATTCTCTATTGAAAGATTAAAGGATAAGAAATATAGAGAAAATAAGAGATGAAAGAATGAAATAAAATATAAAAAAGAATAAAATAAAAATAGGATATAAAATAAAATAGAATAAAAATAGAAAAATAAAAGACGAGAAATGTAGAAAAGGAGGAAACGAAAGGCAGAAAAGAAAAAAAGGAGAGGGGGGGGGGGGGGNGTGCTCCGACGTATCTTGATCTGTACGTTCCGGCTCGCGGGAGAATATAAGATTATCTTTTAGTTTACTCGACGTATCAGTCAAACAAGATAATCGCGATTTTTTCCCCAATGATACCAAGTGACAGTATCGTTTCTTTTGAGCATCTTTGAATTTCTCGAGACAGACTCGTTGTCGCGCGCAGTTTTATTTCGCTCGTGTTATCTTTTCACGTTGCACCCACCGTGGATTTTCCCCCTCCGCTTTTCTTCTTCTGTTTAATTCAAACGTCTCCTTTTATCAACCGACAATGCAAAGGTTAACAGGGCAACGGTCAAAGAACGCGCGACCGACGACGACGAAAGGGCACCCAGCCGGGCGCTATTCTGTGTTTTTCATATCTGATCGTGCGCGCCGGTGCAACGTGGAACTGTGCAATGCGCCGCAGATAAATCTGCGTGTTACCACCCTACCTTTCACTTGCGCACGTGTGCATGCATCTCGCTGCCCTCCGGGTAAGGTCGCATAATAAGGCGTGAGTTTAGAGCGCGGGTGGCGACGCGAATTCACGAGCGACGGGGAGGGTTGCTGTTTCCCCCGCCGCGAGTGCACGCGTGTGTGGATAACGCGCTCACGAGTTCGAATCGGGACGTCGCAATTAACGTCTACAAATGAAATTTCTTTTCGAGACAGAGTCGTGCAGCTCCGATCCACAATTTATATGCTAAAAGAACATGCTGTAAAATAAATAATTTCATATTACGTTGTGTTCTTTTGATTTCCGAAGAGAGGCAATAATTAGATTCATAGTTGAGATAAGTGTAACTTTAGGGTGGAAAATCTTCTTGTCAGTATATCAGGAAAAGTTTGGGGAGTTTTTGAAAATTGTTGAAAAAACAAACCTATAGTTGTGTAATATATAATAATATACAGAGGATCGTTTTCACCAAAATTCAGAATCTTGGCTAAAAATTCACTTTCAGACCGCCACGGCGATTTACGCCGCACATTCGGATTTCTCCCGTGAATACGTCTCGCGATGTGAATCCGTGTGTGTGTGTGTGTGTGTGTGTGTGTATATGTGTGCACGGAAAAAATTACCCAGGAGACTGCCGTTCGCGAGATTTACGAGCACGCGAGTCGCACTTCACGTGACGGAAGAGACACTCACGGGGACGCGTGCTGCTGTTCGCGAGTCTCTGCGTTTTTTCTCAGTCTCAAGCTCGTCCGCGCATCGGTGAAATCGCGCGGTGTAAGCGTGCCTTAACGTGAACTTCTAACAACAATTCCGCCCGCGGGTCACGGGGAAAGAGAGAGCGAAAACGAGACTTATGCAAATTTTTGCTCGCTCGCCGGCCGCTCGCTCAACCTTTCCGTGTCGCGTAACTTCGCGCGAGGATACCGCGCGGCGATGACGATTTCAGTCGCCGTGTTCACCGCAGAGAGAAACCTCACCGCGACACGCGGAGAGAAAGAAAAAGTCAAGAGAAGAGAAGAAGATCCGCCACGCGCGATTTTCTCATTTGACGATCGCGCGGGACGCGAATCTGCCCGTCGGCGACGGACGCGTGTCGCGCGCGATTGCGTCACGAGAGCGTGAGGTACGCAGAAATCGCGGAGGAAAAAAAAGGAAAGAGCGGGAAATTTAATTCATGCAAAGTGTTAAGCGTGCCGGATACGTCGCTCGCGTTCACGCATGAGCGAATAAGAAAGGTATTGATGTGTAACACGAGTGATCGTGAGGATTAATTCATCAGCGAGCGATCAGAATTATCGCTTTTATCGCGATATTACATCGGGAATTCCTGGGCGCGGAATATTTTCGATCGAGTTACGTTTCCAATTAACGCAGCCCGAAGGGGGTGGTTACTACAGAATTTGACGTTAACGGTTGATCGGGTTTCGTGATTTGAAAAACACGGAGAGAAAGAGAGGGATAGAGAGAGAGAGAGAGAACGCACACCGCGTGGTCGCATAGGACTGAAATATTAACGGACATACGTAATCGCGGAGCGTAAAACGCGCACGAGTCGCTCTAATAACGCCTGAGATTGATTCCTCGTGCGTTCTCGCGATGACCGGAAGTTTGAGCCGCCCATGAAGGGGATGGAGGGCGCGCTCGCGCTTCGCGGAAGATCGCCATTAGCGCTTCACGGCTATTTTGAGTTCTATTAATATCTCTGAAATCAAGCGAAGCGCCACGACTTCTCCTTGCCGAGCCCATGTATGACCTAATCGTGATCGATGCGTATGCACAGAGTGATGCGGAGAAAACTGATTCAAAGTAGCGTGCGTGCGCGTCTCGGACTCTGGATCCTCGTGACAGACGATTTCTCCGGCGAACGAAATCAACATTTCGAAGCTATCCGGGAAAATACGTTTCAAGAGTCCCAAAAGGTCCACGCAAAGTTTTATGCTAATTTAACGCAAGGTGAATATGTTGAAAAATGACACAAATATTATATAAAAAATCGACACAAAATTGAAATCCGTAATATGTTAATTGATATACTGAGAAGTATAATGTGTGCTATTTTAACAGTTGCAAGTGTTACTTCAACATTTATACATGTTGAATATCGAATCGACACAAAATATTAAGATATAAACACAATATGTTAAATTAATATGTGAGTATATTAAAAATTTAACACTAAAATTTTAACCCTTAGCTAACACACGTCAAAATAATAATGTACGTGCTATAGGAGGTATTTTGGACCCCAGCGAGAAAAAATGTGTATAATTGTTTTATTTATCAATATTGGGTCAAGCCTCGACTAATACTAGGTAACGCCACAGAACCAAATTTGGCGCGCAGCTATGAAAAATTTGCGTTCAAAAACACTCTGGGGTACTTTTAACCCCGTGTGTCAGCTAAGGGTTAATAACGACCGATTTTCACACAAGTATAAACTTCTTTTATTTTGTATCATTATTATTATCTGTGGTTTTTGTCATACTCGGAGAAAAAAGGGGTTTATTTAATATAAACGAAATAATTTAATATCAAATATCATTTTTTGTTTTAAGGAAAATGTTACTTCTTTAAAATAAGTCATGTTGCTTGATGGAAAAAGTAATATTATTTAAAGAAAATAGTATTAATTTTTTAAGTTAATAAAAAATTATTGCATTATATATTAAATATAAATGTTTCGCTAAAACAAAGAAGTCCTTTAATATTCTTCGAACATAGTGTTACTTCTTCCGAATAATTTACTGTCTATGACAACCATTGTAATATTTGGCTAAGAATACAAAAGAAACATGTTATTTGACATAAAAATATTCATTGTTCGAGTAACGAAACAATTCTGCTTGTTGAATCAAACATTCGTTTGCTCCATTCGAAAATACAAATTCGTCTCAATTAATGAAATTTTATCAAACCCGAAAAATCACCTCTCCATAGGAGGCGCCCAGCCCGCCTCGGTCGTAAAACGTTCGAGCGAGAGCGAGTATCGAGGAGAGATTAAGCAATCGCAGGGCTGATCACCGTGTCAGCCGGCGGAATTTAATCGTCTCGATCGTTGAGAAAAATTTATAGCGAATCCTAGATATATTTGCCGCGCGATGAGAATTGTCTGGCCTTTCGGGCAGGTACCGCCCGGCACGTTCGCGCGAGGTGGTAATTAACGCCGACTGTTAACGACTGCATTGTCACGCTCGGCAGTGAAGCGCCGAGGATGTGGTAGCGAGGAGGACGATATTTGTCCGGTGTCGCAATCACGCGCACCAGGAAGCTCCTCTCTCGCTCGCGGCGTCAACATTTTCTATGCGAATCGATTGCGCAAGAAATCCCGCGGAATGTCGCGCGGTGAATCCGATAGTGGCGGATTCCTTCGCTTTTCGCCGGACGGACTTTTGCCCGTTTCGCGCTCCGAAATCGCTCCCTTTACTTCCTCTTTCCCATCAGCCGAGAATGTGCCAAGTGTTCTCGGTTGCCGGTGCGACACGTAATATCATTCGCGACCGAAATTCGAATACTGCCGACGGCAGGCTGCAATCGGCGGCGCGGTCGCGCGATTACAAGGCCGCCGTCCGTTTGAAGCCGAGGCTCAGCCTCACTCCGGTGTGGATTACAGGCGGCGCTTGAAACAATACACCGCCGATATATATATTGCACTCGGTGCCGTGACGCCTATCGCCTGTGTATGCAACATTATATAATGTTCCCCCGGCGGCAGATAACGCGAATATTAGTGATCTCATTATACCGCCCGCTCAAGGAAACGAAACTTTATGCGACGGAACGGGCGAGAAAGAGCGATGTATTGCTCTTCCGCTCACTCGCTCGACGGGCTCACGGACGTGCGTTGTTTTCACCGTTATCGCAATCCGGCTCTCTTTTTGCGAGGAAGAATAGAGAAAAAGAAAGAGAGAGAGAGAGAGAGAGATTTTTAAATACCATCGAAAAGAGTAGCGTACGTCGTTAATACGAAGGCAGAAGCGGCGGTACCATACAGGCGAGAGAGCGCCGCGAGTATTCCCGTCATGTCGAGGAACACGCGGTCCTTGGTAAATATTCATGATGTATACATGTAACGCTAACTCGGCGAGGGAGGAGAAGGTGAAGCAGGCCGGGCAGGTGAGTCTTCCTGCATGCGAAGGCGTCCGCTACGTGATAGACTCCGTGGCTGCACGATGGCAGCACGATACAGACACACCGTGCGTCGAACAACGATGCACACACACATACACACACGCACGTACGCCGGAGGTGACGTGCGTGTGACATTGTTTTTTTTCCCCCTTTTTTTGTTCACTGGTTGCAAAGCGGCTTAGATGTGACGAAGTTGAGAGCGCGGCAAACTGTCGCGATTGAGAATCACCACCGACGAGCCCGCCGAAGAGGCAGTAGAGGAGTGTGGGAATAAATTTAATAGATTTTTCAAACATTCGGCAGCGGAGCACGGATTTTGTAATGTTATGAATATACAGGGTACCCCAGTATAAGAAGAACACTTGAATATCTCTCTTGTTGTCGATGATACGAGGAGTGTTAAAAATAAAAAAAGAAAGACCGTAAAAAGACATTTTCCTTCCACGGTACTCCTCCTTCGAAACTGTTAAAATTGTGCTCTAAATGCTTCTACTTTTACTCTATTTCTCGTATCATTCATTAAAACCAAAGGAGATATTCTCCTTTATGCTGGGACGCCCTGTGCAATTCAAATTTTCGCGCGAAAATCAGAAAGATCTATGGCGGGAATGTATAAATAATTAAAAATAAATTTACTCATGACGTAAGACAACGTGTCAATACATTCGAGAATATCCTAGGTTTAACCGCGGCAATATTGGGGCTCGAGGAATTGGAAGATCTTCCATACAATTGGAAAAAGGATCAAAATAAAAGCCGAGATGAAAACGACTTCTTCTCGGTGACCCGAGATTGCTGCGCTCCCAACTTCATTGTGTCGAAACCGTCTTGCAAGCAAGTGTTCATTCCTCTTCTTATTTCGGTCGTGCTTAATTTAAGCGACGACACGCGGCACGAGGGAATCCAATTAGTTTTCTACTCACCGTCGGACGACATCGCCAAGGGTAGGAGATCACCGGCAGCCTTCAGCTGATCGAACTTCTCTATCAGCAGGAGCATTCTGTAAATGGAGGAACGCGTGAGTGCGTTACGTAAACCGCGTCGCATGCCCGGATATCTCTCCTTTTTTATAATTTCATCCGCGCGCAATCGATTATATTTCA
Source organism: Dinoponera quadriceps (assembly GCF_001313825.1). Lineage (NCBI taxonomy): Eukaryota > Metazoa > Arthropoda > Insecta > Hymenoptera > Formicidae > Dinoponera > Dinoponera quadriceps. Next base: position 1,629,402 of record NW_014555920.1, read on the forward strand.
CGACGAAGCGAGGCCTCTCGCCTCCTCGCGATTCAATCACGAATTAGAAAAGCCATGAAATTCTCTATGCCGGCTGGGGGGGAATCGCTTTCTCCCCATTTCACTTACTTGGCTTGCGGCACATTGTGCTTTCTTTGCAAATCGACGCGTAATCGCTCGCCGACGTGACGGTAAATGTCCGCCAACGTGTTCAAGGCGGTCTCCCGGACCTTCTCCGAAGGATCGGACAGCAACTTCACGATGCTCGGTATCACTCCTGACAAAGCCATCTCGTCCGCCCCGTGTCTGGAAGAAGATTCAAACGTTCCGTATACATACCGCATAATAAAAAACATTTCGCGCCTGTGTCAAAATCGGTTCTCGTTTACGTTTTCAACATATCCGTGTGTTGATACAATGCATTATGTTTAGGTTATTTCAACACTTTGCGCTATATTGATATGTAAAAAAGTGAAAATAACATATTTTTGCCTCGGTGTCGATTAACATATTAACATATTTAATTTTATGTTCATTTTTAACATATGATATATTTGTGTTACTTTTCAACATATTCACCTTGGGTTAAATTAACTCAAATTCTTGTGTGAACCGTTTGAAACACATGAAAGATGCGTTAAATATAACACGACATTTCTTATTGCGTATCACAGAGCCAGTTTCAAACGAATAAACTCTCAGATCGCTTACTCGTTCAGCGTCGTCGTCAGCAGGATCAGCGCCTCCTCTCGTAACTTCGCATTCTTATGATTGAAGGCCGGGCGTAGTCGGTCCAGAAGATTCTGGGGCGACATGCAACCCTTCTCCATAATCTTCAGCAGCACCAGCTGCGCCTTTTCTCTGGTAGCATCCTTGCTGTCACCTGCGAACACGCGAAAAACGCGAGTTCAAAATCTTGTTGCTTCTCCCGGACCGGCTGAAAATAGCGATGAAAGCGGCCGTTCGTGAGGGCGATATCGTCGAATCGCGCGTACGCGCGCGAAATTCATGCCCGGACGGTTGAAAGCGATCGGCGAACCGGTTCTGGACAAATATGGTGTACATCTGTCATAGACTTCAACCTCATTAAAGGCGTTTAAACTTCATTCCGGCTCGTTCTATTTAGGGCTCATTTAGCGATTAACGATGATTCAGTCGATACGAGGCGACGCGAGGCTCACCTTAGCTCGACACGTGAGTCTCAAGATGGTGCAACTTTCTAAATAATACTCGGGTGTCGAGATCACATTATTATGCAGCCGCAACACACAACGGGCTTTGTGTCATGCGCGGAAAAAATATTTCCAAGCGAGCGGGAGAAGTTTTCGTCGACAGCGCATCACGGTCACGATCGTTAACAATTATAGAGATCAGAGAGAGTTGGTTAAGAGTTGGAAGAATATATATTTTTGTGACATATACCTCGATTTTCTCATTCATTGGTTTATTTACTAGGAATACAATTTCATTCATTTAAGTAAACGTTGATTTCTGTGAAATAAACCTTATATTTCGCAAGTGAATTTTTAAGTCTATTTCTCAGCGTACGCTGGCGCATCGCGAAATGATCGATTGTCATAAATAAGAATAGGAACTTTGCCGGGTCGCGTATCGCGCCGGCCGGTTCCTCCTCGAGGACGATTTGCGCGGCAAATGGAAGCGAACTCGCCGATACTCACCTAGCCTGTCTATCGTCGGCTGAATAATGGTAGAGATGTAAGGCTTGAAATCGTGGCCCATCCGGTCCGCGAGATACGTGAGGATCTCCAAACCGTTCTGAACGACCTGCAACAAGAAATACGTGCGTCCTTTGAATTTATGGCGCATATCGGCGACGATTACAGCGGCCGATGATTGTCCTCCTTCGGTTCGCGTCGCTTTCGCACGATCGCGGCGCACCAAGGCGATCGGGGTCTATCGGGTAATTTGCTGAGCACAGAAGGTGTTTATACGGATCGCCATTACGAGATATATTAATTGACACGTCCAACTACGGCGAAAAAGGTTGGCTAATAATAGAAGCCGGCCGAGACGACGCGCCTCGGCGACGATCTCGCGCTGTGTACTTCGCGCGTCCTTCGTCTTTCACTTCAAAAACTCCATGCTGAGAAACCCATTTAGCTGAACAACATTCTCGTTTGAATGCGGGCGAACAAATGTTTTGGTCGTGAGAATCAAAATTTGCTTCTCCGAGCCGAAGATTTAGTTTCCTGAACCAAATGTTTGATCCTTCGAAGTAAACCTTTTTTATTTTCATTTCAAAAAACCAGATCTTGGGTTCGGAGGAGTAAACTTTGGTTTTCGCAATCAAAACATTTGTTCGGTCATATTCAAGCAAGAATTTTGTTCGACCAATTAAATAGGTTTCCCAGTGCATGCTGTCGTATGTCGAGAAGGAAACTATTTCCGACGCTCATATATTATATTACCACATTTTATATGACCTTATATTTTATATGCCTTTAGCTGTCGCCATTTTATCTCGCATTATCGCCATCCGATATCTCTCTCTCTCTCTCGATTTCATGCCACGTTTAATTTCGTCGATCGATACGGGAGAAACTAAGGGAATGTATTGCTGGAAGGATGTCGGCTGTCCCTCGGAACAAAACTTTTGGCAATTTATCCAACGAACGAATCCCTCTTTCCAGTCATCACAGCCATTGGCTGTAACGCGAGCGGCGGTGAGATGAGGATGGAGGGAAGAACCGGGCCTAAGAGATCGTAATATAACATCGCTCATACTCGCGCGATGTTGACATCCTCCACTCCGCGGAAGATGCAGTATATCGATCCGGAGGGAAAGACGAAGCTCTCCATCATCGTCGTCGTCGGCCTCTTCGAGTCGGAAAATCGCACCCTCGCGCATCGCCTCTTATTCGTTAGTATGCTTCACCTGCGAGCCCCGCCAGACGGAGTGCACTCGTGATTTTACAAGCGAAGTGCGGCGCGTTGTTGTCTGTTGTCGTCGACTTTGTTCCCTTTGTTTCAATCAAAGGAAGCGCGGAATCAACCAAGCTCGAGGACCTGGTTGACTTCCCGAGACCGACTATTGTGCGCTTACACACGTTTTTTAATGCCCGCTAAATGAGCGCGAGAAATAATTACACGGTGATTACGGTGCAGGTTGTAATTAAGTAACGCGAGCCACAGCAAGGCCTAACGGTGATGCAATTTTAATCGTCTTAATTAACTTCTCGTAATATTTAACATCTGCGATTAAGTGTAGAAGCGCACCACCACCGCCGGACAATGCGTGTGAATGGGGTATTTTTTGGAACGTTGGTAAATTGAATTTGTCGCGAATGGAGTTGGTGTGTGCGTATAAACATACATCATGCACACACACACACGCGCGCGCGCGCCACTGGCAAAAGCGCTCAATGCAGCGCGACGTTTAGATACATTTAACGAAGTGCTATACATAGACATATAAACCTATTTTCGAGCCACGGGGTAAACGTTCTCTCAGGGCTATCGTCTGGCTGTGACATCATTGCTCAGTACCGAGAGTTTTTGCTTTTCCCTTTAGCTACGCTCCTGCGCCATTATCTCTTCAGCTTCTTCTCGGGGAAAAAAGAACGCGTGCACTTCTATAATCCGCCTACGATCCCCGTATTTACCAGTGACTTCCACGTTACACTACCATTATCGTGTTATATTGCCGATACGCGTTAACAGCTCGATAAAATCTGCCCGCGGCGTCGACGCGACTTCTACAAGCGTGAATGTTGAGGGAGACGCCTTATTTGCGATAATTATTCCACTTTCGTGCATCAATATTAATATCTCATATTAAGGTGGTTGCGTTAGCGAAACGAGCTTGATAAGAATCCGAAGATAAAACTTGCACTACGCACGAGAAAAAGTAATTTTGCCGGCATGGCAAATTGTTAGTTACTATAAAGGTAAAGATTGGAGGATATGTAGACGGCAAAATAATTTAGTTAGTATAACCAAATTATATACTTGTGTATAACCTGCGTGCGCACCACAAGTGTACGCGTATGGATCGGACAGTGTCGAAAGAGGTTATAAAACCTATATATATATAAAATCAAATTATTTTGCTGTCTATATATCGATATTTTTTATATATATTCCTTGAGATCAGTGTTATTTTTTAAATTTATATTTTAAGTTTTAATCTCCATTTTCAACACTTTTTAAATTAAAAATAAAGTTTTGATGAAAAACTACTATAATAGAAGATTGAAGACTAATATGCAGACATTAATTAGACAAATTAGAATTATTGGCCATTTGATTTTGAAAACACAGCGGTGTAAAATTCATGATTTATAATAATAATATTCGAAATAAATATACATATGCATATATTACAATATTTATACATCTCTATCTTATCTTATCTATGCACGTCTGTTAGATCAACTGATGCATAGATATAGCATTAATAAGAAAAATAAAAAATAATATCTTCATACTTGTAATATCGTGTACGTACGTCAATCTCAACTTTTAAAATTAACACTCCTTATTTAAACAAGTGAAGTAAATGCAGAAACATAATTTTTCTTGATAGATACTGAATTTACGAGTCGTCCCCTCGACGCGTCGGTAAAAATACGTTGCTAAGTCCAACAATCACCTTAACTCAACATGAAATTATTCACGTGCGTTGAATATAGCGGAACGTACAGGCGAAATGTCCTATGAAAGATCCCAACGACTTAGTTCCGATCGAAAGGCACCGAGAAAGGAAACTCAAACGCACACGCACGTTCGAGCGGAAACACACGCGAATCATGTGAACCCCAGTACGCACGCGTGGGCAAGAGAGAACTCTGGCCTTACTTGTCAAACTTGGGTGCAGAGTCCGTTAAAACCGTCGTTAGAGCGCTCTACGTGGGAGGCGAAGCGCTCGCGGCGCGCATCGCGCGGTGCAGCCACGCGGCGTGTGCAGATCCGCCACGTGGTCGCCGCGGCAATGACGGCCCCCGTTAAATCCGTGAAAATTCGGAACGCGTATTTTCGGGCGGGCGGGTTATATCGGGCATCAAACATCTCGCCGAACTCCATCTTGGCAATTCGACAGAAAACCGGACAGCGGAAGCGGGACGACGATTGCGAAAGCGAGTGGTGTCGCCCGGGAAATCGAGTCGAATCCTCGTTAGATCGTCGACGATTGTTGTTTCTCACTTCTCTTTTCAGAGCGCGTTGACACGAGAGAGTCCAATTATGTCGGGCTAACGGCAGTGACTCGGGCCGCCTCCTGTAATCGCTGCGATTAAAAGAACCGCACGGGCAACCGCGATTGTTCCTACCGATAAAAAAGAAACGTGCGCCTCATTTCTGTTTTTTTTTCCTCCCTTACTTTTTATTTCACTTTATTCCCTTCCAACATGTGGCGACAAGTTCACTGGCGCACGTTGCGAGCGCGGCTCTGCGAAAGCGAAGAACGCACAATTTCACCGAGCCACCCCCCGGTCGCAATTTGCAACGGACTATATTTGGCGACCCGTGCGAGCATCCGACAGTTATCTCTCGCCCGTGTTGAAGCCGACGGTTGTGCTTCAATACGCGAGATAAAACGATGCTCGATAATATCGGTTCGCTCTCGTTTCATTTGCGGCAATTTCGGCGGCGGCGGTGCGCTCGGCGCTTGTTTAGACGCCGGTAAGACTCTGAGTCGCGAGGAGACGCGGAGGGTTCGCGTGCGGAATTCATGGGAGACCTGGGAGATACCGGTTCGATTCACGGGGTACCGCACGTGTTATCAAGCGAGTGAGTTATGCGGTATGCGACATTCGTGTAAGAATGACGCGGCCGAGATAGCGGCAAACTTAACGTGTCGTAATTGGGTAGATCTTGACTCGTGGAGAAGTGAAACGAGCCGGCCGGGAGAACCGCTCTCGCGGGACGGATTCGACGATGACATATCGCGATTTTCCGGTTTTCGATCCCGCGCGAAACTGGAATGCCCGCGACATTAGCATACTCCCCCCCCCTGGTCTCCCCGTGGTCGCAAGTCGACAACGCTCGGTCGCGGGAAGAAGTATACCGTGTTACGAAGTCGCGCGTTAGCGCGGACAACGTTATGCAAGAGTGATAAAACGCGCGCGCGCGCTCGCGATATGATGACGTATGTAAAAAGCATCGAGGCTGATGTCATACTTTAAATCCTGAAAAGGAAACATCCGCGGCGCGGAAAAAAGGCGAGTAGAGCGCGCGATGGACGACGCAAAGCACGCGCCGGCGGCGCGTTGATTCGCGTTGTCCTGCGTCCTTGACATCGATACGCTCGCATTCGTGCCGAATGCGAAAAATCGTGCAGTCCATATCGTATCCGTAAGAAGAGAACATTGTTAAGTCCAATTACGCGCGAGGATTCGCGACGAAAGGCGATCCGACGACGAGAAGTGTAACTTTTTTTTCTCTCTCTCTCTCTCTCTCTCTCTCTGTAGCGCGCTTTGTACTACTGTTTATCTTTCTGTATTTCACGCCTCCGCGTGTAGCATGATAGACAGATAGATATAGGGAAGCAACGCGTCTCATTCATCTCGCTCGCTCGACCGTCCGTCAAAACGAACGCAGAATACGGAGAACTTTTCCGAAGAAAAAAGATGAATCGGAGATGCAGAGGGCAAGCGAGAGAGATACTAATAATTATTAGAACGCGGAAAATATATATTAGGTTGATGCAGAAGACTTGTCCCATTAAAGCACTGAATAAACATCGATATGAACGAAGCACACGTTAGTACGAAATACTCCTGAACATAACTCTATCGGGTTCTTAATCATTTTCTACGTAATATTGTTACAACTAATGAGAATGCATTAATATTAAACAGTAACTGGATGGACATCTAGAAAAACTGCATATATTTCTACCAGGGTTTCACAGACCTGTATTCTATAGGAAGGTATTTCTACATCAACCTGATATTTCATAAAATAAGAATGAAGCAAACTATATGTTGCGAATCGATCCGTTCTCTTCCGCGAGATCGAAACGGAAATTAAGTCTCGCGCTAATTATACATGATAGTCGCACAGAAAGAAAAAACTACTCTTAAATCAAGAATAGATATTCTCATATATAAACAAGAATATTGTAATCTTCTCAGAAGATTTTTAGTTTTGATTCGATCAAATTTGTATATTTGTTGCAAATATTACTTGAACTCGATTCAAGACTAAAAATCTTCTAAGAATATTATAATATTCTTGTATATACATGAAAATATCTACCTTGATTAAAGATCAATTTTCTTTTCTGTGCGGAGAGTAAGAAATTTCGTATCTCGGCCATCAAAAATCGTTAGGAAAATGAAGCCTTTGTTGAAGCATTTGTTGAGGATTAAGAACGGAATGCAATCTGCGCAATGAACGGTGCATATTCATTAAAGAACGACCGATCGAGAAAGAAGCTCTTTCAGGGACGTATTTCCTATTATCCCGAGAGACGTACAATGGACAACCCGTCAGAATACGCAACGGACAGCTGAAAACCCGGATTTAACGGCACGCTCGTGTTTTTAATGTCGCGTTTCTTATTCCTCCGCCCGAAAGGTGAAAACGCGTGCCACTTGCAAGTCAATAATAACGGGCGATGGCAACAAGTGGCGTCGGATGATCACATTCACGACGATTCCCGTTCGAAATTTCAAGCGCCGCAATTAAGCGACACACGCTTCCGCCACCGTTCATAGCTCGATCGCTTTATCGAGTCTCTCGATTGCCGACGAGTTTTATACATGCTTAACGACACGTCGCAAAACGCGATGTACGAAACGCCGTTAACGAAGTCATTGGAAAAAGCACAGGGAGTTTGCTGATTAAATTGAGAAAGTATGTTTTTAAGGAGGGAAGCAAATCAATCGTTGCGTCACGTTACGTCATTTGTATCGGATATATATATATCGCAATGGCGACTCGAATTTGTATCTTTGAGTGCGAATCGTTACCGGTATCGCTCTGAAAGTGCAGAAAGACGCTGGAAGTAAATAAATGGAAGGAAATGGAGAGGTGACGCGTACGATAATAAAAAGTCACGCTAAGAATAGCAATGAACGTACAACGTACGAAGAAGCAGCGCACACGAGTGTGATTTCGTCGAGGTGTACGTCTCTCTCTCTCTCTCTCCCTCCTTCTCTCTTTCTGTGTATATTCGCGTGACCGTGTGTATCGTGTGCACGTGCGCGTAAAGGAAGGATAAGAATATCAAACACGAGAAAGAGAGAAAGAGAGAGAGAGAAATATCATGCATAATGCAGGGTCCTAAATTTTGGTCGAAACTTGGCTTGTTTAACTATTTGTTGTACTCGCGAGAACGCGAGCCTCGCGCATTCCTGCAGCGGACGTGGTCGGAGAATGACGTAAGACGATCTACCGGCGAAATTCAGTTGGTGACAATTTTTTCGGAGCTCACACGTGAGTGTATCAATTACATATACGGGAATTGCGAGCCGACGTAACTCGATAATCCAGGTATAACGCGGTGAAAAATTCCCAAGCAAGAATTTGCGCTGTGCAATCGCGGCTCGAAGGAAAGAGCGACGAAATATTGCCAAAAGAGAATTTTAGAAAAAACTTTGACAATTAAGTATTGTTTCGTCAAACGTATTTACGAAGCGTGTTGTAATGCTTATTGGTAAAAAAAAAAAAAAAAAAAAAAGNTTTAGATCGTCGAGATAATTCGGACATATAATTAGATACATAAAAATGCAACGCTGCGATGAGTCATTCGCCACCGCCCAAGTGACAATGATTTCTTTCGCCCACTCGCCTCCGAACAGAGATTTTGCCACATGATATATGGCGGATCTTTCTACCAGAGAATGTTTCGGATGATACTAATTCGTAAACGTTCATCGTTAGAAAATCATCGTTAGAAACTATACAGAAATAAGTCGATTCAATAATTACTCCGATACTCATCATAGAAAATTTTTAACTTATATCAAATAATATTCAGTTGATCCAAGTATAAAATATTTTCCAAATAAATTATCCAAGTAAGATATTTACTTGATTCAAGCAATATTTACTTAATCCAAATAAAAATTTGCTAAAAAGTAACTATTGGAGTAGTCGTTTACTTGGATTTAGCACTTTTTCCTGCACTGCGGAAAAGTATTTAAAAATTTATTTGTAAAATATAAGGTTTATTTGATAGAAATAAAAATGTTATATCCCAGAAATAAACCTTATATCCCCTATAAATAAATTTCCCACGAGTATTTTTTTCTCAGTGTGTGTAACGTCACCCAGTAAATTTATCGCTTTGCAAATATCGCGAGAGAAAAACGATCGATCTCTTCGGTATAACGCGCTCGAATTGGTTAAACCTTTAGTTTTCATTTGGAATTTCATCTTCAGCGGAATATATTTCCGTGCAAATATTGAGAAACGACATGCGGGATTTTCGCGGCGACCGATCGCAGGAATTATGCGCGAAGCGAAGCGCGAATTTCACGAAATCACTGTCGCCGAGAGCGTACCTGATGGTTTCAATCCCGCGGGGAAGTTTCGAACCGCTCCTCTCCATTAAACTGTCACTGCGAGTGCCGCGCATTTACCGCGGAAGTCTCAAAAATTCTCGTCCCGGACATGTCGTTCTCATCTACGCTCAATGAACATTACCGAAGAACATTTAGCGTCTTAATGGCTCCGATTAAACGACGTCATTCCGACGTTTGGCGGCGCGATAGCGAAGAACACGTTTATACGTACATGGCGTGAAAGTTTTTTTCCCCTTATTCGTAAGTGAACCCAACCCCGTGATTCTTCGATATCGAAATCAACGGTTACGCGCTGCGGAGGATGTCAAATCCGTATCTCGTATTCAGATCACTTTTGTTCAGCGTGAAATCGAAGTGAAACCCCTTTAAAAGCTTGTTAGGTTTTAAGTCTCAACATCTTCAAGCAAATGGCGCGCCTCGTTAATCCATTTGATCGCGACTGTTCTTCCTGGAAGGTTTGTTCGTCGAGAAATAAACGGTTCTCTATTTAATTCGACGGAATATCAGGGACGTAGGAGTAGCTCAATCGGCAACAATAACATGTCATAAACTCGATTGCTCGATCGCCCGATGCAGATTGAGCAATTTAAAGGTCGCACCGGCGAACTCCCGGTCGTATCCTTTGCCAAAGAGGATCTCGAAATATCCTCACGGTATATCACGATCCTCCAAAGTGCAGCGTTCTGCGTTCCCCAAGACGCGGTCGTAAGAAAAAAGAAAAAAAGAAAAAAAAAGAGAAAAACATCCAGCGCGCGATGATGAACGGAGTGACGAGAGAGAAAGTTTTAACAATAACGATGAGAGATGGCTATCTGCGCGCCTAGATTAAATTTGAAAGCGGAGCGAAGTGGCTAATCGTATAAAAATGCAACATCTAAATTTACAACCAACGAGGTCGCCCATTCGAATGTTAAAGGTTAAACACCAAACGTATGAATATCATCCGATCGGGCGCAATGAGAACCTCTGGGCTGCACGCACGCACGCACGCACGCATACACACACACACACACGCGCACGCGAGATACCCGAGTTTGTCACTCGACACACCCCGGACCGTAACTTCGCGATCGGACGAAATTAGGACCGAGACGTAATGAATGTGAAAAACAAAGTATAAGAGGATGGAGATATATACACTGAAACAAAGTACTACTAAGTTCAAGTAGTATTTACTTGTTCCAAGTAAAATAGTTACTCCAATACTTCTTGGCAAATAATGTACTATATAGTAGTCAGAAATATAATTGACTATGTACAACATAATATTGCCCTCATATAAATAGATATTTACTTGCATGTGTTGAAACAATTACGACAAGTATTAAATTCATAATATTGAGGATACCAGAATTTATTTTTAATAAATATTTACTCAATAGGAAGGTTTAAATTTAAACCACTAGGTTTCTTCAAAAGAAGTATTGCACAATTTTAGTAAATACTCTTTTAAATTTAGAACCGTTCTACACCTACATTCAATGATTAATTTATAAGATAAGATGTTACCGCCTTCAAATAAATATTTGCTACGAACCATTAAAATATATTTAAATCGATAAAAATATTATTTGATTTGAAAGGCTAAAAAACAGTTTTAATTACGACAGACTACGTTCACTTGATCCTAGCACTTCTTTTTTCTGTGTACAAATAAGATATGGGTAGCCGAAAAGTCTCCGACAATAAAAAATAAACGACGCGAAGATTGCTCTTAAAAGATTGTTCACATCGCGCGCGTCATTAGCTTCGTGATTGCCGGCACGTACTTAGCTAAGACGCGACGTCGCGACAATGATCTCCCGTATGGATCGGCGAATGTATACATGCGGATAAGCGAATCTTTGAAGCCGACAGCTGCGTCTAACGCTAAATGCAATCTGTCATATTAACTTGTAATCGGGGCGCGCCTTCGAGTTTTCAAACAGTGCCATTTAATCGTTTTAATCTACGATTACTTCGAATATAGTCCTTCATATAGAGAGAGAGAGAGAGAGAGAGAGAGATTAAACGGATAAAAGTACAAGACTATCGCATTTTTAAGGAATCGGAGCATTTTCACGGGGAAGCGTCGGAGAGAGGGAAAACTTCGCTCGCGAAATGGTAAACAACGCATTTTTCCCATAATAATAACACGATTAGCCAGGGCCGCTCGGCTATAAAATATATATTTGCGACGCGTTTCTCCGATCCTTTCACCGTTCTTATGAAACTTTTATTGACATCGGCGCTAATAACCGGCCGCTTTTTCGCGCGCGCGCGTCACCCTGTGCGCTACGCACCGCCTGCTGCTCCCGTTTCCGAGGCAGAGGTGAAAATAAGGGCGGTCGCGTTCTCACGTGCGGACGGCGACGAAAAGCGGCTGCGTTTTAAGGAGCGCACCGAAGGCGGCGACTGATCAATCGTCTCCTTTCTCCATTTATGGACCGTCGTGTGCGTGCTCGACGAGGAGACCGCAGAATCGACGTCGTCGTTAACGTCGGTTAACGTTAAGGGCGAGTCGGCCGCGAGATAACCGCATCTCCGCACCGCGGAGTGACGCGTACGACGAAGAAGCGGCCCGGTATCGACGTATCGTCACGGACACCACTGACCGCGGAAAAACAAATGTCACGTCCGCTGTCAACAAAACGCTCTTGGCAGGCGCGATTTCTTGAAATAACAGCGTCCTTTATCATCTCGACTCAATCGAGCTCCCTCGTCGGCGAAAACAGAGGCGAGACCGGACCGCTGCTATTTTCCACGCAGACCGAAGCCCGGGTTTCGAGCTCTCAGTTGAGCTTGCTCGAGATTTTCACACCAATAACGTTCAATGACAACGAAAACAAATGCGTACGAGATAAACGACGATGGCCGGGGCGGGAGGCTGTTGGAAAAGTAGGCGAAAAAATTCGGGGAGAAAGGTTAAGTGCGCGCGTCTCGCCCGAGATCGTCGTCGGGGTTCTGTCACTCACCTTGGGGTTGCCGTTGCCGAGCCACGGTATGACGTTGTCGATGAACATGCCGATGTCCTGACACTCGATGCTCCTCCCGGAGTCGCCGAGATAGTTCAACAACGCGCTGCCGACGTTCAATTTCTTCTTGATGTCCGTCGTTGACAGGAGCGGCATGAAGCCGTCCATATCACGCGGATTCACCGCCATGGTGGATGGCTAAACGCACGTCCCCGTCACCACCGTCCTCCTCCTCGCCGTCGCGATCGTCGTAGTCGTCGTCGTCGCCGCTTCCCCGCGGCAGAGCTTCCGCGCGACCGTCGATCGGTACCAAGGACGATGTGTTGCCGGTTGAGGGTTGTTCACTCGCGCACGTCGTCAACACACATACTCCGTCATCGCGGCGATGCTTGCGATGCTTGCGCGCGGAAACGTGTACCTCCTCTCGTCGGTCTCCGTCATGCCAATGACAAGAGCGTTCTCGCGACGGAAAACAGACTCGCACGAGACGGTCAGCGCGGTACTGTTCGCCGCGATTCAGTCGTCGTTACGACCGTCGTCGTCTCCGTCGTCGGCGCCGCCGCCGCCGCTCGTTGTAACGTCCGTACGCGGCGCGACCGCTACGCTCGTCACTCGCACGATCCCCCGGAACGTCCGAACGTCACACACACTGTACGCGCAAACGAACGCGCGGTCAGCACTCGTCCTAGCCGTCGCCCCGTTACCACACGTCGCAAACCGTGACCACCCGATCAAACACGGCGAAACGAGATCATCGGCACCGTGCACGCGACGCCATTTTGGTTTCGTGTGTCGAGGAGGCGCTCGCTCGCCGAGTGCGCTCGTGCGCCGCCGCTCGCAGCGCTGCCTCAGCGGTCGCCGTCGCAACCACGCGGAAACCGTGCGCGGCGACGCCGTTGAAAAAACGGTTTGAATCGCGCAGCGTTATATTGTTGTCGGGTTTCGGGCCGCGACTATTGACTTTGTCCTTCCGAGCGGCTGAGTTTTGGGCATACCGATTGCGGGTGTACTCGCGACGTTCGTCAGCTTTTCACGATCGAGCGCGCTTCTTCACGCCGACCATCCGGGAAATTCCAGAAACGACGCCGTCATGGCGGCCCAGTGACCAGAGTCGGCGGTTCAAATTTGAATCGGACGACGAGGTGAGTCAAGAGACTTTCGAACGATTCACCGAGACGATCACTCGTGAGTCGTACGACATCGTGAGAAAATATGGCATTTGTTATCGGCTTGGTTCTGCAAAACAAGACTACAAGAATTCGTCGATCGGCGAAGTCGCTGGTTCAATAATCGCGAAATTGGAAATTCGAATTCAAACGGTCGGGCGCAATGGCGGATGGCGAGTCGCATACGCTATAACACGTTTCATTCTTCTCGGCGTATATTTTCGTAATGAGGTTTTAATGGGGATAATAGTATATACATAGTTACATTCACATATACAATATTAGGTATGTACAATATCATTTGTTTCACCGTTATCGTTATCATCCCATTGTTGTCGGATCGTGTCGACGATGGACGTACGGCGGACGAAAAATAATTTCCTGAACGTACGCAAGTACGCGATAACGCTGTGATTATGAATGTGTGTGTGTGTAATTTCGACGAACAATTTTCATTGCCCCGAAGCTCGTACACTTTCGTGATAGTAGAATGGAAGAATCGCGCGTCTACGGGTCTCCTACTCTCGAGTAGCCTAAATTCACAGTAGCCTAAATTCACAGGGAGAGCTAAGGGCGTGTGTGTGTGTGTGTGTGTATGTGTGTGTGGTGGCACTACGTTCCCTTTGTGAAGGTACAATTCGTGAGAATTCGGTAGAATCGTCCATTAAGCAAGTAACGTAGCGGCCTTACGATCAACCCTCTTTTTACAGTGTGTCCTTGAGCAACGATAAGAATAAATTATTCGAATCAGCAGATGCGTATTTAAACAGCATTTTGTACATGTACAGATTCCGGCTGACGCGTTCATATCCTTACACTTAGCGTCGTTAAATGTGGAATACAAACGCGGGAGCACATCTTGAAGAGTTACGTTACCAAAAAGTGGCGATAATAGCCTATATATACGCGCGTACAGGCCGGGATATCTTTAAGAAAACATGATACTTCCGAATAATTGATATTTATCTCGCTTTTACAGCCTCGGCGATTAAACCGCGTTTACATACGCAACATACGCAGATGATACCTTCATTTTCTTCCAGCGCGTCACAATCATGTTAATCGTAAAATAATCTCCATTAGAAAATATAATTGCCACCGTTGTCCTCGTGTAAAAATTGACACACGCCGTATGAAAAGTGTCGTCAATTAACGTCGATTACAGAAAATCACGTTGAAAATAAATAGGATTTCTATATACGCGTGTGTGTGTATATATATACACACACATGTATAACTTATAATTTAAATATATGTGTATATATTACTCTTTATAAATAGCATATTGCATGCACTCTTTGCACTAAAATATTCATCGACGATTGGACAATCCAACTGAATGTCTAAGATCGCTAAGAGCTATATCACAATGTGTGGCAATAAAAATGATTGGAGCTAGATCACTTATCTTACTTGTCTCGAATATCGCGGAATCTGTTCGAGTGTGCACGAACGCAATCCTCCGATCTATTATTATCACGAGCGAATACAACATATTGGACTGTCCAGACCTGCCTGTTCAAGATAATTTGTGTTCGCAAATCGCACTTCTCGCTTGTCGTGCGATCGGCGACTATAAGGTACTTCGTCGATAGACACGTGATGTCTCTATCGCACACAGTTGGAGCGAAAAAATATTGAATAATATCTGACTGAACCTGGCAGGTATGTGTGTATGCGCGCGCGCGCGCGTGTATGTGTGTGTGTATGTGGAACGCTATTGTATATGTTATCGCTCATATAAGCTTCGTAAAAGCTTCGTGTATGAAGCATGCCGTGTCAAAGCTGCGAAATCCACGATCTGTACCCAAAATATTCTGTCAAAATATCCGATCATTCGTCCTTCATAACGCGCGTGATTAACGTGAATGATTACACTCGAGTTAAAATTCTACCTCAGCACTTCCGACGTTAACAGTACATTTTGCATGCAGATCTGCGTAGGTTTAAAGTCGCACCTTTTTTTCCCTTTTTATCGCTACGTTTATGTACACGTCGTTCCGCGACTTTTTTGAGAGAATCTGACTATCGACATCTCATAATTGGCATCTCGTAACTCTCTATAGAATTCCTTCCCTTACTGAATACCTCGTGCCTCGCGGATAATTCAATAGACAAGAGGTGATCCTTATCGTAACTGATCGTCTTGGAACGTGGTGGTGAACGCAACCCCGTTATGGTTCGTCTATTTCGATCGTTTGATATCTCGCTGTGGTAGCACGATAGTCTACCGTAATAATAGTTTCTTAAACGCTCTCCGAGAGACTTCAATGTGATAGCAGTCGCGTATAAAGGCAAGCAAAAAATAGAGTCAATGCAACTCGGGATAAATTTATGTACGACTATCTAAGGTTAAACTACATAATCTCTCTTAGAATTAACTACATATTGCTTTCTTAGCGAATGATGTTTCGATAGTTTACCAAATGCTAAGTATTAGAAAGATTTTATAGAATAGGTTCGAAAACGCGTGCCCTCCCCCCTCCCTTCCCCAAGCGTCAATCTAAGATAATCTCATATAAGCGTATTCACGAAAACGTCGTTAGGCTTCTTATAGTGTCCGTAAGGAGCCCGTGGGACACTTCTTTTTTTCTCTTTTTTCTTTTTTTAACGCGAAATTCCTAAATCAACTAAAAGTCTCTAACCGATTGTATCTCTACACAAATGTATATGTAAATCGTTTCATTAACAAACAGAGTAACTTGATACCGAATAAGACGCCCGAATACAATAATATTCCAGGACCGATCGAACGATTGCCCCCGAAAACGCGGTCTTTTGCTCTTCGTTCCTACACATCGCACGATAAAAAAATCTACAAAGTCATAAGAACGACGAATAGAAACGTATGGTAGCGTCGTACGAAAACAAATTGCTATGTGCTCGATACCTCAAACGGAAAGGATGTGCCTTAATTTTACGTTATAATTTTATAACGATCTTGAACACTTTCTATTGTTGAATCCTCGCCGCTCGGTCGCGCAAGTTCTATCTCGATAAGGCTATTGCTGTTGCTGCAGCTGTTGCAACAATGGACACACCTCGACTAAAGGAGTACCCAGGATCTCTTGGCATACTTGGTTCATGTCCGGCTCCATCATGAGCGAGGAGATTTGATCTTCCGTTAGCATTTCCACGCTAATTGACCACAATGAATATTCGTTAATAAAGAACAAACCCGATAGATCGCATCATCGAAGAAAATAAGTCAGGGACTCACCTAGCTAAGCTTTCGCTGTCCGACGTCTCCTCGTCGGCATTGAGATAGCTCATCGTTTTCTCCAACGGACTAGGGACTTTCTTTCCTTTACTTTCCGACTTCTCGGACTTTTCAGACTTCTCCTTTTCTCTCTCCGCTGCCTTTGGTTCACTGGAACGTCGTTCCGTCAAGCTGGATATGTTTAGCATCATCATACCGTGATTGAGTAATTCCTTGACGCGTTCTCCCGTACCACCGCCCCACAACATGTCGAGAGATTGTCTTCTACTTGAATTCGCTGAAACGATAATGTATTTATGCACGGGAACATGTTCGCGCGAAATGAGTAGAAAAGTCTTCATATAAAGGTCGCACTTATTACTTACTGGAACTACCACCACTGGCCTCACCGCCAGCTGAACTCCTAGTTATCCAACTGGCTAAGCTACCGTCGAGCTTGCCTCTGTTCTTCACCGATGGACTTCTCGTAACCTCAGCCTTCTTCTCTTCGCTCAAAGTGACTTCGTTTACTTTCGATATCGTGGGTAAGGATTTTTGAGTGACTAGTCTTTTTCGATTGGGCTGCTCTTTCAATGGCTCGACGGTCGCGTTGATCGGTTGAGCAGTCTCTGGGCTCAGGTCCATCGGTAGCGGCTTGTACGGAATCTGATCGTCCTCGTCAGAATACACGTCATTGTTGTAGTAAACCTCATCCGGTGAGTTATTCAGACTGATCTCCGTCCACTCCTCCCCATTTTGAGCCGCGGTGTTGCTCTTTCTATCGTTCACCGGCGACTGGATTTTCACTCTCTTCTCTATGGGAGAAATGATTCCCGACAGATCGGCCAGGCCTGGTGCAGAAGAGCTCGTGTGATTTAAAGGTACGATATGTTTCGAGTCGGTCGCCGCGATACTCCGTGGACGGTCACGTTTTATGTATTTACGTGGCTCGGTGGATGAGAGATTCAGGTTGTTTAGGCCCAGGTATTCCGACGATGAGTCTCTGTCAATCTGAGAGGAAGAGGCGCGTGTAACTAACTTGGAAAACGGGAATCATCCAGTACGGAAGATCGGCACTTACTTTCGTAGGCATAGGACACGGCACACTCGGACTTATTTTGTCAGGAAGGCGTAAGTACTCGTCGCTGGTGTAATCCGTACTGTCTGGGGATCCAGTCACGCTAGAATCCGTCGGGGTCGCCGTATTGGTCGGTGCGGTGGAGTGATCGCCCGCATCTCGTGCGTTCTTGTCATAGTCATCCGTGCCGTCGTATCTTCTCGTCTGCCGGCAAAAACGCAATGAGAATTTTATACACAGCACTCTGTGAATCACCATGCTTTCTCGCGTAAGCACGTAATCGCCTATACCCTGTGAATCTCGTCGCTGATCTTTTCAAGGTTTCGCAGTGCTTCCGCGTACGTCATTTTCGCCTCGCCGACTGATCTCTCCAACGCACTGACTTTCATCTTCTGCTCCTCCAGCATTTGATTGAAATGTGCTTTCATTTCATAGTAAGGCCTGTGTTAATTATATAATGTCTTATTAAGTATGGACTGCGTGAACAGTGTATATGAGCCGTTTATTTTAAAAATGATACACAAGCCTAATTAAAAAAAAAAAGGAATTTGATATTTAGATACCATGTTTACAAATCAATGTGAACTAATTTGGTAATAAAGATTTTGCTTTACCAAAAAATGGACACATACAACCTGAAGAAACGGCTCATATGTATTTGCATTCTTTGATTATTCGAGTATTTGTTGTATTTATACTTTTAATCATACGCTATATGCATGACAATTTAAATCACCTATCACATAGCAATTGAATTGAAAGCGATTTGGTAAAAAAAAGGAAAAGAACAAACCCTGTATGCACAATGAAGTGCATTTTTTTGTGTGAAAAGCTCAAACAAAAAATTAGCAGGTTACATGTTTCAAGATATTTTTATGTAATTCATGCACAGGGTGATGGTTCAAAAAATAAAAGAACAAAGAGCTAATTCGGTATGGCACACATAACAAAAATTGTGTGAGAAAAAATAAAAAAGAATATCTATCCTACTTACAACATGAGCAAGTTGTGCCTGTAGGCGATACTGTTTATCAGAAGCAAGCTGCGACGTGCACCCATACTGCCAACATGAACATATAACCAAAACACATAAATACCATAAGGACTATAGAAAATAACTTAACGGACTAATCATCCAAAAAGTAACTCGGTATCCGGACTGAAGGGGAAATATAAAATATGTCGATAGCGAATGAGGGAGGAGAAAAGTAATAAAAGACATTTTGTTATATAAACAGTCGTCATGTGTTTCGAGAACATTAACTTGGTTGTATACAAGGTTCTAGTTCATCAAAGTGGCTTGTATTAATGAACTAATATGCGATAACTTCATGCATATGACAGAACCATCAGGGAAATAGGTAATCCTCGAAATCTGTTAACGGGGCAGTCGCGAGCCTCTTACATACCTAGATTTGGCAATAGTGCGTTTCAATTCGCGTTGTAATCTCTGAACTTCGTGCTCCGCTTTGTGATACAATGCGGTCGTATGCCTGTGCTCTGCCTCGGAGAGAGCTCTCTCATGCTCCGACTCGTTGACTCGTGATGTAGCATGATTCAACATTTCCTATGAGACGTTCCGCCACGTAACGCTTGTGTATAATTTTAAGTGACAATAAGGCCCCCACATTCACGGGTTTTACCTGCCAAGCATGATCGAAACATCTCCCTTCGGTTCGTAATCCTTCCTCCGCTAGGTACACCATTTCTTTGGCCGCCGCATGTTGACTGTTGGCTCTCTCGAATCTGATCGCAGCCTTCTGCGTTTCTTGTAGTGCCTGTGAAGAATGATGATTTTCATGTTATCTCGAATCCTCGTCAGAAGTATGACAGTTGTTATCAAGTTGTTGAAGCAAGACTTACTTCTTTCGCCTTAAACCTAGCATCGTAATATGGTCTGGACTTTTCGATGCAAGCTCCAAGTTTCTTAGCTAAAGTGTCAATCTTGATTGTTGATTCGCACAGTAATTCCCTGAAGGTTGCCCTTGCCTCCTGAAGATGATAGAATGATTAGCACGGTAACTTTTCTTTAAATGAAATGTAAATGCGTGACACACGAAGCTCTATGATTCCTTGTATAAACTGCAATCTCAAGTTATACATTATTTCTTTAGTTGAGACTGTCACAGACTGTCGTTAAGATCATCGTCTCAAGTCATTATCCATTTGCATGTATCTCACACACAGCAATCGTCCCAATAAAATCTAATCGCTATCAGACTCAAAACTTGCCAGCAATTTTGTTCCTCTAGCATCGCATTCATATATCACAATATAGAATCTAGACAGGCTAATCCAGGCTTTTACAAAGTACAAGGTCAGGCTTAGTGAAAGGAGCTACTCACATCTAAATCAACCTCTAGTTTGTTGATGTCATCAGTAGCTGTATTCAATCTCTCAAGTTCAATCTGAAACAATGGAAGGTACATTATTTTTTTTAATGGCATGTATCAATTGTCGGCATATTGTATACGATGGAGAAAAAAGTCTTAATCCGACAAACGACACTTTGCATATTCATTCAGAGATATAAATAATAAAATCGTTTATTTATATTTACACGCAAACTGGCAGGGTTTCATGATAAATTACTGTAACAACAACTTGTGACACAGTGCTCGGTACCGGGCAACGAGGGTAATTTAGTACGCGTGGTAATGGGCACTCGGTCGCACGGGTGGGAAGAAGGGGACAGAAGAGGGGGGGGGGAGATAAGAATCGGGGACGTTTTACGACTCGTGGATGGGCGGGGGAGTGAAGAGAAGGGGGAGATAAGAAACGTTCAGCAACGTGCGGAAAATGGAGCAACCGTTGCATCCGAAATCCGTCACCGGAGCGCGTTTTCCCTCCGATCCGCGCACGATTCCATTCTCGCGACCACCTTTTTATCCACCACAACGAAATGTCAATATCGCGAGGAGACACCGCGCGAGGTGCCGAGGCACGTCACGTCACGGCCGATGCACAGGGGCAACGCTTCTCACCTGCACTCGCGGGTCCACTGCATCGTCGACGCGGTCGTAATCATCGGCACTCTCTTTCTGCACACGTCCACTCATAATTAAATCTAAAGGGAGGATTTTTATTTACAGCTCTTCATGCCACCTGTGTGTATCGTCTGCTACATATCAGGTGGCCATGTTGGACGTCAAGGCATCTATAGTGCCAGCAGCGAGCAGGAGCGTCGTCACTCGCTCGGGTCGAGGGGCGTCAGATGCTCCGTGCGCTTTTTTTTTTCTCGCGAGAACTTCCTCTCGGAGCGGGGAATGTTATCCGTGAGGTCGCACGATAATAGAATCGATCTGCGGATTTGCAGCTACGATCCAAGATTCACTCGGACGAACCGAGACAATTCTCAATTTTCTTCGTTCTGTCGTTAAAATATATTCCGTTATAAAATAAGCAGAGTCTCGGATTTTTGACATCACAACAGATACTTGCGAGTACATTTCCCTCGTAAATATTATGAGACTCGATTGTCGCTTCAGTCGTATCTTCGCATTTTCCGACAGAATTTTCTCCATTCGTTCTTTCTATTTAGAGAGAATCTCTGATACTTTGAGGACATCTGGATACAGGCGAATTTTTATTATTTGTTCTCAGCAAGCAATGCTCTTTATTAATCTGTCGATATCGATTGAGATATATTCTGTCTAGATTTCCTGGTCGCGGTTTGAAATTTGCCGCCGACAGCACGGGCGCAGCGACCATCGAAGATGGCGGCGGTAAGAGCGCGTTGTCGGAGGGCGTTGCGCGCGCCAAGCCCGCCTGAACTCTCAAACGTACTTTTACATTCGCACTGGTTGGTCGTGTGTTGCCGGAGCAGGTGGATTACGTTCTTCTGGGGAAAGCGGCGGCCCGTGCAGGAACGTCAATCACCGGGCAGCGCATAATAATTGGCCGGTAAGTGAAAACGCCGCGTTACACGCGCGCGTCGCACTTTTGGGCTCGCTCCGGAAACAAAATGGAAAGGAGTCGCCAAATTTTCCGCCGAATACCCGCGCGCGCTCTGAACGAGATGGAAAAGATCTTTCGGAATACCTCGTACGCGCGCGCGCGCGCGCACAGCTTGAACTTTCTATTTCGGCATTTTTACGAAGGAGCGAGCGAAGGAATGAACGAGCGAGCGAGCGATAGAAGGACGCGACTAACGCGGAGATAACACGCAAAGGTCGCAGAAATCGCGCTGCTTCGAGCCGCTTCGTCACAGGATGCCCCGTTGCGGAAGGATAACGCGTTCATACGTGCGTGTGTACGTACGTATGCATGTATGTGTGTCCTCGCTCGCGACGACGACCGGTCACTCGGTGTCACACTCGCTCCGTTCGATGACACCGAGGCCAATTCGCCTTTATCGCGCTTATTTTCCTTTCTCGTCTCCGGGGAGCGAGACTGCAACGATATCGCGCACAGGAAGTTTCCGATTTTCCGGTCGCCCAGTCACTCGCACGCACGCACGTTCGCTCGCTCGCTCACTCATTTCCAAGATTCCCATTCCGTCCGGTTTACAGTCGCTCAATTTATTTCTCACGAGTTTGTGTACTCGGCGACCGTGTGTTTACGTCGCATCATATGTGCGCGTGCTCACGCCGTGTTTTTGCCCGCGCGACAAGCAGGATGAAGCGGCCCGAGTAATTCGGACGGTCGTTAGAAAGTAGCGGAGAGGCACGACCGGAGAGAGAGAGAGAGACGACCGATCCGGTCGAATGAAGGGCCGGGACGCGTATTAATTGTAAACAATGTACACGGCCTCGCGCGAGCGGCTTGTATTTCTCCGAGCGTAGTGCACGGTGAATTGACTCAAGGACTCGCCGGCGCGAAAACGCGCCGTGCGCGACTACCCACCTTCAAATGTCAGAAGCACTTTTACCGCGCGAGCGAGCGAGAGAGCGAGCGTTTTTCCCTCCTCCTCCTTTCGACCGAAACGGGATTTTCGCGAGTTTCACGATGCACGATCATCGACGGCGCTCGTAAACACGTTCAGGCGCTCCCGGCGAGTAATTCTCCCGTCGGATGTTACTCGAGCGATTAGATTAGAAAGCTCGAGTCGCCGTTTCGCGTATTTGGTGGCGCCCCTTGTGCCGGAAGAATTCACGTTTCGCCGTGCGAAACACGCGCCTGCTCTTCCTCCTGCGCGTCCTTCGATACTAAGTCCTTCTGGAACGTAGTGCGCATACATACATACATATACACACGCATGCCCGCGAGTAATGCGTATAATTTCACTCGCTCATGCTCATCGGCCATGTCGTAATTCGACGTTTCCCTGAAATTCCTGCGAAATTCCTCGCAATGAAGCGTCACCTGCACGGGGGGGAGGGGAGGGGGGGAGATGCAAGGTCACGGAGACCCGCGAGACGAGACATCGTTAAATTCTTTCACACTTCGCGGACGGATTCGCGTAACTTACGACAGTAACGGAATCCTGCTGGTTACGGTATTTGAGCGTGTCGCGCGCGACTCGACCAGCCGCCGCTAATCACCGTCGCCCGATCCGTCGTGTTCGTCGATTGATTAATCCAAGGGACTTTCAATTAGCCGACGGATTAATCCGTCACCCAGTGTGTGGGGAAATGAGTAACGCTCGGCGCATGTTGCGCTCTCGGCCTGGGCGGCGTTCGCGTGCACGCAACTGCTCGCAGGTCCTCGCCGACGGCGCTGACAAAAGCGACCGGTTTAATGGCTAAGCGAATCGCATTTTAAAGAGTCACCCGGTGCACAAGCGGCGGAAGACGCATTGATGCGAGCGAGAGAGAGAGAGAGGAGCAGCCGGTGCGTGGCTCGCAGGCTCGAACCTGCCGTTCCGACAGGACTTGACGGACTTCACGTCTCGGCAACTATGCGAGTTACTCCGCCGTTCCCTTAACCGTGTATCTTTACGTGTTTTATCGCTTTTCTCAGATAATTCATGCATGGCCGCTCTAATCGGGATCATTTTAAACGAGCGGTGTCACGGACGAAAACGACGCTCGTCTCATCGGGAGGACGAAATTGTCATGTACAATGAAAAATAAAGTAAAGAAAACTGTAGATAGACTGTAGATAAACTGTAGAACAACATGAAATGAAATGACATAAAATAGTATCTCATTTACGTACGCGTCTCGGCGACGAATGAAGGACGCATTGACATCTACGATGTGAAGTAAAGTGCGATTATATATAATGATACAAACTAGCTGGTGTTTTCCTTCGACTTGACATTCGAATTTCGAAGATTCGAAGCATCAAAATTATGAGACTTTTAAACCATACGCAATATCTGTGGCAAACTTCGCCTTACCGAAATTCGAATTTCCTTCGAAGCGTCGGAATTGTCGAAGATGAACAGCCTTAATATAATAGACAACACGAAGTTGTGAGTGAAATATGAAGTAAAATAGTATCTCATTTGCGTGTGCTCATTCGCGTCTCGGCGGTGAATAAAGCGATAACGATCTCGAAGCAGGCTGCACTTGCATGCAGGACCCGTCGCGCGTTCCGTCATGGACAAAGTAGATAGGTACGCGAGCCACCCGGTATAGACGAAAGTAGCAATTTGTTAAAGAAACGAAAAGAGCGCGGAAACACCGTCATCGTGGCAAACAGTCGGTAATTACTTTTTAGATGGCGAAAACAATTTGCATTTTTGAGCGTTATCGCGCGATAATGTCGCAAACGGCGCGTTCTGTACGGATTCTGAGTACATTCCGATTGTGCGTGTCGGCCGACTACGTCTATTAGTTACGACGCGACTTTGTGCTGCGTGAATGCAGTAGGAAACCGGCGATATCGCGAAGGAACGGTCGACTGTTGTTTTCACGTCGCTTTGTCTCTATATTCCGGTGCTATTCGCGTAGAATGCGGGCTCCGTACTGTACTGTGAAGTGTCATTAGCCCTGAACGAGTGACACGGGGCGTGACAGAATGTCCACAATGTCACTTTGTTTTTAAATACGATGTGTATCGGTTCGAGCCGCAAGTAACTTCCGAATAAGCGAGTGTGAAGTGATTTTCTAGAATCGTCAATGCGGAAGAAATCATTAATATACTCATAAATGTCCATTAGATAAGATTGAATTGTTAAATGATGACGAACTTTTTTCTCAAGAGACAACTTTATGAGAAAAATCCAATTTAAAAGAAGAGAAAGAAAAAGTTGCCTGTCTCTTTTCCTTATTAGAATCGACAGTAAAACATTTTTCGTCTGTGATAGAATTTTAGAGAGCCATGCAAGTTCCGTAAAATGTTAATTTTATTGACGTCCACTTTCGCGATAGAATTCTCATCGATTTATTCCACCGGGATTTTGGTCTGTTACTTTCGCGTAAGGAAGGGTATACTTACTCTCCGGGGAACGACTCGCACCTGTTAGAGTTACCAGGAATCTCGCAGCTGCGTTACTTAACACAGACATCGGTCTCTTCGGTTTTAACGTGAAATGTTGCGAGGAAATATATTTGCGGTAATCTTACTTCGACTACCTCGATAATCTTACTTACAAAAATTAATAACGCCCGCGTCTACCCGAGCGACGATCTCACGTAATGCGGTGACTTCGGGAAAGACGTTTTTCACTCGCACGTCAGACATTTCTGTTAACGAGCAGCTATCGGGATTTTGGAAATTCCGGAAATCTCTGTCGCTACGTTCCGTTTCGACGGAAACCGGAGATAACGATAAAGTGAAAATCTCCCTGCGTGGACTTATCGAAATGTTGAGTGAAAAAGAACTTGGATACGGTATATCAGTCATTAGCCTCGTTAGTCAACGCCTCCTAAAACTCGGTGCACGAAGACACGTGATCCAGTGCGTGACGCGTTAAAACCCCGTCGTCAAAGCACTCTGATAATATTCTATCTCATACGCCCGTACATGACTCGCACGTGTGTGTAACGTGGTGCATACGGCTGCGGATAGATGGGTCACCCGGTACATGGCGAAATGTCGACCTTCTGTCGTGCGACGGTACAATGCAGGCGCACGAAAATGCGGGCGCAAAAGAGATCCTCGCGACGGTCAAGAGCACGGTCGAGGGGAGATCAGCTGGCCACCTGGAAACCTTTTGTCGGTTAACCGGGGTGTTTCACGGTATCGCCAACGGTATCGATTGCAAGATCGGTAGGATCGAATTTACACGGGAACTGGTCGAGATTCGAGCGGAATTCGTAGAAATGTGATTCGCCGTTGCGAATCGATGACTCGCGGATTCGACGCCGATCGGAAGACGTGATTTATAGTCTCGCGTGCTCGTCTCCGTCGCGACGTCGAGCGGATTTTGATTTCGGTAAGACGACTCGTGAATTATCGACCTCGCGTATACATTATTTATGAGTCCAATTAGCGGGAACGGGCGTGTGTTCAGGTCCGACGGGTGCGCCGTGAGACGGCCGATGTATCGCTCCAGCGGATAAAACGCCCGTGAAACACGCCACGTAATGTCGAGATCGGCAATCGGCATCGCCCGCCAAACGCGTTTTATCTCGACGATTAACGTCTGACTTGCATTCCTCGCATTCGTCTTCCACGAAACTCGCGTGCAGAAAGAATTCGCCGTCTCGTCCGTCGTAACGAACCGTCGAACTTCTCAACGCCTCACGACGACGCGTGTGAATTTTTACCTCGACGCGAACAGATAAATGTTATTAAGTAATATTCAGTTTTCCGCTGCAACACCGACTTTCAACGCGGAAAGAAAAAGAATGAGCTCCCGCGGCTAAAACTAGCTGTCCGCGTGGAAAAACAGTTTGGTTGAATTTAACAGACGATGAAACGAACCAAACGCGTTTTGGTTGGAGGAAACCAAATTTCTGGCTATGAACCGAATTTGGATCATAAGACATTCCGTTTTCTTTCAAGCAAAACACGTTTGGTTCGTTCACTGTCTGATGAATTCAACGAAACTTTTCGTGCATGATACAACTGAAATTTAATTACCAGATCTAGTTTTTAGTTGCGGGAGCTTCTTTTTTTCGCGTACGATTACAGTCATAAGAATTAGCTCCCACAGCTAAAAATTAGATCTATTAACTAAATTATAGTTATATGGACAGCTAATTTTCAGTTGCGAGAGCTAATTCTTTTCCACAAAGGTTGCACGTTAACAACGAGCGAAGGCACGATTAAAGTTAAAAAAACTATCGTCGCGGAAGCGCTCACTCTCCCCGATAACCTTCGTTCGCGCATTGTCGACGCGGAAATTATACGCCGCGAATCCATCAATTCTATTCCACCGGTTTCTCTGTCTCGCTCTCTGCCCGCTTCCGTAATCGTAATCGACGTCAGACATCGGTGATGTAAAAGCCCCGTCCGCGCTTCGTGAGTTTCGCTGATAATAATTTCGAATTATGAAATTCCCGCGCGCGCCGCGCTCGATTAAGCCGCCGGGAATTTTCCGAGATCCTCCCTCCCCGTCGGACGGGTTCAACGAATGGATATGTCTTTCCTTATCCTGTTTCACACGTCACATTTAATTATCACCCGTTCGAGGAAAATTATCTCATTAAAAATAAAAAAAATCATCTGTCGCGCGTTTCGTCAAATCTCCGTTATTATCTGTTGCAATCTCGCCTTACGTAATCGCCTACGTTATATATATCGTTTGCATCGCGACAGCGCGTTATCGCGGTATTACTGCACCACGAACGGTTTTCCCGCGATGCTGAATATGAAAAAGAATATTACGAGAGAGAATCCTAACAAGACTCCTCGCTGTTGTTGGCGAAACGATCTCGCACGTCGCGACGAGAAGTATGCCGATTGCGACGAATTTCCTCTTTCGTTATCTCGTACTAAAAAAAAGAGAGTTTTCTTGGTAATTGCTACCAGATCCTTTTTTCAATGTAAAAGTACAGTTGAGAAAAAAGTCGCTTAAAAATGTAACTGTGGGATATAAAATTTATATTGCAGAAATCAACCTAATTTCTACTAGAATCTACATTGGGAAAAAAGAAAGCAACTTAAAGATTTATTCGTGGGAAATATAAAGTTTATTTCAGAATTTCAGAAGTAAAATTTGATCTCTAAGAATAAATTATTTCTGCGAAATAAACCTCGTATCTCGCAAATAAATTTTTAAGTACTTTTTTCTCAGCGCAGATCCTAATCTCCGAACGCTCCGAGCATTTCGACTAGCTGGTTACCTCGAATCTGGCGCGCGTTTCGCGAAATCCCCGATTTGCATAATCGTTCGAGAACCATCGGCGCTTCAATCATCGCGTGTGCACGTTCTCAAGGAGAGTTGAAGTGATACAATTATTCGACCGCTCCGCGGTTCCGTTCCATATGCGCTCGCAACAATTACGCGGCTGGAGATTGCGATTTCACGGCGGCGCGCGATCCGCGCGTTTTGCGCGAGCGTCATTACGAAAAATGAAAGTGCAAATCGAAGCGCGCGAGAGTCGCGGTGAAAAACGTGCTCGAACGCGCGACGCAATGCGCCGTTGCAGCGCCGATACCGCGATAATCCGCGACACCGTATCCTCTCGTGTTTCCTATTACGGTGAATTTCTGAAGATAAATTGCTATTTTGTCTCGTCGTCCGTGAGTGCTTATCAAGTGGGCGTACTTGCTTGCACATATGCGCACGCACGCAGATATACACGTGCGTTTTCCAGCACAAACCTTTTACCCCTTCTCTCTATATATCTATTTATATATCTATCTATCTATTTATCTATCTCTCTTTATCGGAGAGAGAATGAATTTTTCAAGCGCTCTCTCTCTTTCAGAAGCTACACGGAAAAAAATTAGTCTTAAATCAAGAATAGACGATTTTTTCTTGGACTTTTAATAGCGCGGCTTCAATCGCACACATTGTTTCACTAATGATCACATATTTTTTCCTGTATAATTATCATCGGAATTTGTCTATTTTTCTCATTTAGTTCTGCTATGTCGCAATATTATTATTATTATAACTATCTTTTCATTTTATACGAATAGAGTACTATTTGTAATCGTTGCTGCGCTTGAAGGAATTATTCCAAGGCGCGAAATAACTAATAATAAATAACGCTTTCTCTTTCTCTCTTTCTTTCTCTTTCTTTCTTTCTCTCTCGAGAGCATATCGCGGTCGTGCTTCGATCAATCGCAAATTCCAATCGAATTACGTGCCGCGATTATTTCTCTGCCGCGTAATAGAGAACACCGAGTCGCCGGCGCGTTTTTACGTCAAAGTTCCTGGCCCCGGCCGTTATTATGTAAAGTGAACGTCGTGCACACGCGCGTCGGACACACGGATAATCGTTGTCCCGTTACCACGGGCGCCGTGATCGCACAATACGCCGGCGATTCCACAAAAATGTTACTCACCCGCGGCAACACGGGCGGACACCCGCACAGGGCGGCATGTCGGATCGAGTTTCTCGCGAAAATTGATTCAAACGAGCCGCCGTGCGGCACGTCATCGGCGTCGTGTTTCAGAATATCCGTGGATTTCATCGCGGATTACTCGCGATAAAGCGTGCGAGCGAGTGCGCCTGTCGCTATCGCGACGATACCCGGGGTCCTTTTTGTTCCACCACAGGCCGATATGTGTGTCGGACATGCGAACAAATCGAGAGATACTTTCCCTACTTTCGCGCACGGCTATCTGTGTTTAGAGTGCCTCTGGTAAGAGTACGGACAATGCATGGCTGATTTTTGATTGGCTCTTCGATCCGCTATATGTTAATGCAAAGGAAATATAAAAGAGAAAATTGAATAAATTATATCGTGTAGACACTAATAAATAACAATAATATTCGCCTGATCTGTCTATAAGTTAATAAAAATAAAATATAAAATAAATTAATAAAACATTTTACATGAAGAAGTGCTGTATGTATAATTTTCTTTTAAATATGTTTAAAATATATTTGATTCCGAGGCGTTTTATTCTCACATTTTCGTCTTCAGGATAACATGGACTCCTTCGGAATTGATTCCGATCGAATCGAAATTTCCTTTATTTTTATTCATTTTTGTTCAGGCATAGAAATGAATTCTTAAAAATTTATCTGTTCCCTATTAATGTCGACGTTATCGATACTCTTATTAGAGGTACTCGATGTTCATGACGGGGACGAGGGATGAGGACGGCGGCTTCACTTGTATGATATAATTGGCGATCGAGCATTGTCGGTACAGTCTAATCGTTCGGATGAAACCGGGACTCGAGAAAGTACCGAAAAAATGAACGGGACTCGCGCATGAAGATCGAAAGGCGGGGATCACCGCGGAAATCGTTCCGGTTACCGCCGGAAAGCGAGAACCAAAACAAAAATTGTGCAACCCGCCTTTCAGCGTTTGATTGTATAATGAATGAGGTGACGAGCGCGGAAAAAAACCGGTTCCTCGCTTCCACGACGCTGAATCACACCTGAAACCTGTCCGCGTTTAGTGGCTGCGGCGTGCTCGCCGATTCCGATACTCGCCAACGCCGTAACGTTCTCGCTCTGCCTGTGCATATAATGTGCTGTGTTCTGTTTGGAATCTTCGCGTGGTTTCGACACACGCCGATGGTCGGCGCGCAGAAATCCCAACAGCCGCATATTTTGACCGTAATATATGTTCTCGGCCTCCTCGTTCGAGGAGATGAGATCCTTTTGTTTCGACACGACGCGCCGCGATCGAGCGGTCGGAACGTGTAATTTGTTTTCGTGATATTAAATATTTACAATGTAATATTATTAATATGACTGCGGGAGGGTGAGATTGTCGCTGTGGTATACGCGAAACGCACCGAATTTTTTCGGCTGAACGAAACGCAGGCGACAGTCTTCTACGTACACTGAAGAGAGAATTTGGTAGTAAGTGCTAAAATTTGGTGAATATTTGCCGACCACCAAATATTTGATTACTGCGACCAAATGATTCAGTTCCGTATATTATCTATACGATATACGGAACTACTATATCGTATATACAGTATATTGAATTGTAATATTTGGTTGCAGCAAATATTCACTAAATTTCAGCACTTATTACCAAATCCTTTTTTTTTTCAGTGTATGAATCGATCCTTGAGAATCAGTAATATTCATTATAGATAAAAAAATTCTCAGAATATCCTTATCCAATTGCGAACTGAATTAATAAGCAATGTAATGACTCTATTTATAGCTCCTAATAGCCGTACACCGACAATTTATCTTTCGTTGAAGTCGTCATACTTCAAGATTTAGTGGAATTTTTAATTTTAACCGCCGACAATAAACGTTTCGGCGTTACGACGGCAGAGAGAAACGCAGAGAGTTTATGCGACTGTATTTTATCGTTGAAACTAGGCCTGAAATGTTTTCGTTATCCGATGCAGCCCGATCTCGGCGTGATTCTCGTTATCGCAAAAATAGAGGAGATCCGAGAATCCTGAGATTCCGATCGCCGTCTGCGACATTGAAAAAAGCCAGCTTCTATGTATTTTAGAATTTCCTTTTCGTCGGGTTTATCCTTCATCAAGGCTGAGCCTTTGTTTGCAAACTTTGCGAAGATCGCCAAACCGCGCGCGAGTGGAGTTGAAAGTCGTCGAAAGGTGCTCACGACGACGCACATTAGCACGCATATTATTTATTTCGCGGAGCTCATTAATATCGCTTTGCGCACGATGATTCGCGGTAGTGACGTTCCCGACGTTGAAGAAGGAAGATCAGAGAGGAGCAAAAAAAAGAAGAGAAGAGAAAAGGAGCGTAGAAAAACGCGCATGATTTATGACCACTCGCGGTTTACGCGGTCACGCACCTTTTACGCGGCGGAACGCCCTCGTGTGATTTCGCAATTCGGCGTTATTCTTCACAAAACGGTAGTTAACATGCGCACTGGCTGATAGCAACCGGCTTCATAAAGGAGAAACGCCGGTGTGCGTGTGTGTGCGTGTGCTCGTGTACCATCGTGCATGTGTACACGGGGTCACTCGCTGCGAAGAAACGTTTCACGTTTACGACCGGTAAATGCGTAGAAGTGCATTCGCCACGCGCATCTTGTCGCGCGAGCCTCGCCCTGAATTTCACTCAGGCATTTTTGCGAAATCCTCGGAAAGAACTTTTGCCGCTCTTATTTTTTCCCCTTTTTTGCGCGCAAAGATTTCACCCGGCATGGCACGAGGAAAAGATTCTTAATTACCGAGACCGGGGAAAATCGCGGATTTCAGCCGCGCGATAAGCCGCTCGAAAATGACGCGGACCGATTCGGACTTCGACTTCCCTGCGAAAGCGAATTCTTTCCGCCTTCGCATCGCGACGATCGAAAGCGCGACGATCAATGACGTGTGCACGTCGGGAAAGGCTCTCAATTCCCTTTTTCCGTATCGATAGTGTCGGTAATTGAACTCCTCGAGATTATAGCGATCCCCCCCCCCCGGCGAGTCGTGTTCAGCCTCGCGTAACACTCGGTCGGGCTATGAATAGAAAATGGAGTGTAACTATCATCGGCCGATTGTTTCGAGACGATCTCGCGCGGCGCCGGTTATCCTCTTATCTATTTAGCGCGAAGGGAGATGGAAAAGGAGAGGCGGAACGAGGGGTTAGAGAGAAAGAGGAGACATCTTGGCCGTAAGAATACGCGTTCTTCTCTCTCTTTCTCTCTTCTCCGCTTCTCTCGCCTCCTCCCGGCCCCTGTAACAACCTGTAGCTCGCGATGGAGGACGGACAAGCTCGGCCGTGGCTGGTACCGCCATCCTCCTATCCCTTCTCATTCTATCGGATCATCTACCATCAACGATCGCGCTCACTACTCCATTCTGCGAAGACTCGCCGCGACAGCTCTCAGCGACCGACCAGTCTGTCTCCCTCTCTCTCTCTCTTTCTCTCCTTCTCCTCCTCTTCTCGTTTCACAGTAATCTCACGATACAAATTTCTAGTCTATTGCAGCCTTTTCCTTCTCTCTCTCTCTCTCTCTCTCTCTCATTCCCTCATTCTCTCTCCTTCCTTCTGTCGCGAACTGCCAGTTCCTCTCTCCCTCCCTCTCTCGGGGTCTCGTCGCGGAGTCGAAAATGTCACGAATGACAACGGGAGGAAGTCGGAAGTCGTCCGCGAGTGATTGTTCGGCTCGATTTTGTTTGCAATGCGGGCACAGCCGGCGAACAATCGGTGGAATAGGTGGACGACGAACGAGGATTGGGCCGACCACGGGTCCCGACCGTGGCTGGTACCGCCACCCATATCAGAGCCGGCCGTCCGGCCGCCGTTTCACCGAATAATCTACCTAGCGGCGCGATTCGACTCCCACGACCGCTCGCTCGCTCCGCTCCCGCCGCCGCCGCCTCGAAGAGACGCGGAGAAGAGATCGGCCGCGCTCGTCCGCGTCCGGTTCTTCTCGCGGCGCAACGTGCGCGAATGTCAGTCCGCCGCGAGACGTCAAGTCGGTCTCTGTGTTGTTCCGCTCTCCCGGCCTCTCCGCCACGGAAATTCCGATCGTCCGCGAAGGTCCTTCGCGAAAAAGCGCGAAATTTGGGAATGCCTCGCGCGCGACCTCGTTGAACGGGAATCGCATTCGCACGGGAGAGAGGAAGGTCAAGCCAGGTGAGTGATCTCCGAGCGGCGGCTCGCGATCGTGAGATATTTACTCGGCATCGATCGCGCGTCAGCGCGAACGAAAATACAAACAATAGTAGTTTCCCAGCGAGAAGCGCAAGTTGACACAAATTTAGTTGTATCATCATTTGCCCTTATTTCGCATTTGCTAAAAAAAGGGATGATAGATGGTCAGGGTTGGGTGAGTTAAATTAATTAAATTGATTTATCAAAGTTAAAATTTAATTATGCAACACTATATATATAAATATAAATAAATAAATAAATATATGTATATATATATATATATATATATACATATAGTTTAGAGGAAGAATAGTTAGGCTAGGTTTACAAATATAGTCTCGCTGGCTTCCAACTTCCAAGTTAATTTACCCGACCTTGTGGACGATATAACTAGATTTGCGTTTCGACTTGTGTCCCTTGCCGGCGAGCAACCGATGCTTCGCCGTCGTCCGTCTCGCTCGATCGATCGCTCCCAGTTCCCTCCCGATTTCGATCGCTTTTTATCGCGTGTAAAACGGCGCGGACCTGCGGCGACGTTCAGAAGAGCGACGTTCCGACAACGCTGTCATTACGCGACTCCGCGGAGTTATCGTCATCCGGTCTCGGTAGAACGCGAGATACTCTCGGTGAACGCGCGCGCGTCACTCGCACGTGCGAAATCTCCTTGATCGGCGCTTTAATTACCAGAGCGTCGTTCCCACATCCGCGCGCGAATTTGAAATTCATCGCGCGACGATGATGATCGACAAAGGCAGCGGTCGGTCGATCTTGCTCGTCTTTGAAACACGTAACTCGCCGAACTTACGGCGACGGTGGAGCTCTAATGGACCCCTCGCAATTAACAGCTAATTGTCCGTGAATTCAAACGGCGGGGAATCCAAAGCCCCCGGCTGGAATCACAGTGCGCGCATATAAACGGATTATATTCCCGTTCTCCGCGAGTGAAAACTCGCTGTGGCTTCGCCACAATCGGCTCCCTCGATGAGGAGAATGATCACTTTCTTACGTCGAGCGAGCGAACGAGTGAGCGCGATAGATTCGCGAATGAAATCATAACGAAGTTACTTTACGGAGGCTTTTCAGTGAAATCCGCAGGTATTATAGTGGGCGCTCCACTTTCCTTAAGCGGTCCTTCCGTCGATTACTTTCTTATATCGTAACACGATCGAGGGCCTCTCCGCCTCTCGGGATCGATCTTCGACTCGACCGCGAGTTTCTTCGCCGCACCATTAAAGGTTTTATCCTCTCAGCCCGCGGAGTTCTCGTCCAAGGTGGGCTCCGCCAGCGAGTCCGCGTTGCAGCAGCCGTGTGCTGTTATTAATAGTCGAACAATAATTCAGATAACTCGTGTAAAACAAGATCTCGAGAAGCTGGAGGAGTCTCTTTGCGAGCATTTGTCGCGGTTGTCGGTTGTCAAGGCTCATGCGTAAAGTATTTATGGGTAAATATCACCGGTTAACGCTTTATGCGTAAATATTACTACAGATGTTAATATTGTTGCATTGTGTGCGTGGGAACAAATTTTGCGTTAGGTTTAACACACTTCACATGTCCCGAACGGCCCGAACAAGTTTTTGCGTTAATTTAATACAAAGCGAACGTGTTAGGAAATGACGGAAATATTACACGGGGAAAGGGAATCAGCTTCTATAACTAAAATCCAGCGGTTCATGCGATACAATGGAAATTTATTTGTCAGACTTAGTTTTTAGCCGAGAGCTAATTCTTTTCTCCGTGTACGACTACAATTACACCTGTGTACGACTCTATAGTCATAAGAATTAGCTTTCAATTAGCTGAAAACTAGGTCCGGTAGTTAAATTTCAGTTGTATCACATGGTCAGCTGGTTTTCAGCTGTGGAACCTACTCCCTTTTCCTGCGTAGGTCAAAAATTGACGCAAAATTAATATCCATAATACGAAGTACACTAAAGTATAAAATATATTATTTTAACGCTCACACAAGTTGAGTATCGACCCGACCCGGCCCAAAATATAATATGAAATAACAAGCGCAATATGTTAAATTAACTCACGTATTAAAAATTGAACATAGAAAATTTTAACAAGGACCGATTTGGACAAATCAAGATGCTTCTCGCCGTTTGGAGCCGGTATAGCAATTTTGCAACGTCCTGCGCGCGCGTCTAGCGCGATGTGTTGCCAGGCGTCAATTTACCCGATCCTTAAATTCTCCGGGTGCACACGTGCAATTTGCGTGTCTAGCTATTCAAAAGAGATTTCATCGCGATAACAGATTGACGCCAACGCGTGAGACACGTTGACACGCGCGCGCGCGCTGCACGTATCCTAACTCTGTTAATTTCATTCACTCTCCGGGCGCTGAGCGATTCTGAGCGGCGATAAATTTATCACGATTACACGCGCGTAACCGCCCCGAGCCGTTGATAACGTCGCCCGTCTGTGTTTGACGGTATAAATCCAGCGACAATTAGCGCGGTCGCGATGTTAAACAGCGGCCGCTCCTCTCCGCGCGGAGGATAATCAACGCGGCTTATCCCCCTCCTCCCCCGGTTTCCTCGCTTCGGATCCTCGCGGTGTAATTAGACGCTCTGGCTACCAGTAGTTCTCTCCGCGCGGCATCTCGGAATAACAGTATCGCTTTTTGTAAGGCCGTCAGGTCGGGTTTGTGCCGCCACGGGGCCACCGACGGGCCCCGCTGCAGCGATTCGTCGGCGCTACAGCGTGTTTCAAAAACACGCGTTCCGGAGCGAAACGTGTCGAAACGGGTGGCGACGCTAGCGCGCCGAACCGGAGATTCTTATTGTCCAGATGCTAATAATAATGCCTTAATAGAGGCTTTTAAGCGCTGCCCTCCAGTCAGGTCGTCTCCGAGATCTTTAGAGCGTCTCGCTTCCGAACGAATTCTCTGCGTGCCTCTATCTTTCTCTCTCGCTTGTTTCCTCGTCGCCCGGCTTAAAAGCTCTCGTTTCCCCTCCACCCCGTACGCGCCGGTATATCTTAGTATCGTGTCTCGGTCTACGTATATGCGTAAGAGCACGGGCGACGCGTAAAATTGAACGCGTTCACGCACGAAAGTGACGATACTCGGCGGCTCGCGGCATCCTTGTTCTTCCATTGTCCGCGGGATTGTCCGTGAAGAACGCATTCGTGCTCGCTCGGCCACAATTACAATACACGTGGCTGTTCCTCGTTCTCTCGATAAGCCACCCTCCCCCGTGTACACCTGATAATCCCGGCGGTTGTTTTGACTCGTCGAAACGTGGGGCCGCCTCTCTGGCGCAACGGGAGAAACAAAGATTCCTCCGACGGTGCGGGCAAAGGCTATCGAATCCGCCGACGGTATTTTTACGATATGTAGGCTCAAAAAATATTCCTAAGCGCCGCGAGGCATCATTAATACCATTAATAGCACCGAGAGGTCCACGGGTTATCGGCGGCCGAAAGACCCCGATACGAAAAGCCCCGTGTCAGAAGTCGGAGATCGGCGCGCACAGCGAAGTGTTGGACGAGAAATCACGCCGGGACCAGATAGAGCGCGCCGTGACTTTTCCTTTTTTCGCTTCGAACTGAAACCGTGCCTTATCTCGGCACGTTTCTTCGCTTCTTCACGGGAATCAAAGCGACAAATCGTCCGGTGCGCGGGTGCCGTATGGGCGAAATTTTCGAGACGTCGCGCCCGAGCTTTGAAACTCTCCTCCGTCGATCCGAAGTCGCTTCGGACTGCCGCACGAAACTGTCGCTACCGCCAAACAATGCGTGTTGATTCGCACGTACTAATGTAACACTTGTAACTTAACCTTAGCTCGCTCTATTCCGGCGGACGTTCTTCGGTTTTCTAGTTTTCATGATATGCCATTTTTTTTTTTTCTCTCTTAAAGTATCAGGTGCTCGTTGCAACGAACGGATATTGCTTTTTCTCATTTCAGTTCTACATTAAGTCTTCAAAGGTCTTGTATTGTGCTCCATTTGATGTTGCAAACGGGAAGATTTTTCCGTTTTCTCTATTTGAAGACTTAATGTACAATAGGACTAAGTAGATTTAATGTAGGAAAATTTCGACTCGGGACGATAATGTCTTTAAAAAAAGGGAGGAAATTAATAACTCACTGATCTCACTATATCCTGTCGAAAATTTCCAGGTGGATTCCCGTGGAAACTCAAAGGAACTCGCGTGAATAATCCACACAGTGTATTAAATATACTTATAGGGATCCACATGGCGTGTGAAAATCCATGCAGGAATCTACATGGATTGTTACGTAGGATCTGTTCTTCACATTTTTTTTTTTTCGACATAAATCCTCAGGAGGCAACCATGAGATTCCACATGGATTTCCCGTATAGATTTCCGTCTGGTGTTGTTCAACATAATGTATAAATTTTCGTTCTCCGAGTTCCACGCGAGCTCATTTTATAATATTTATTCCGCGAACGCGAGACGTGTACGTACAAATCGGTTATATAATTTTCACGTCGCGCCAGACAAATAATATTACAGTTATAAATCGCCGTGCTGAATTTTAATTAAATTCAAATCAAGACGTGTGAGCCGTATCCTGCGGGGCAATTTTAAGTCGTATTCGTTGATTAACCCGCGCAGAACCGCGCATTGTTCATTATCACGCGTGGTGAGAACCGGGATTTGTATTGAAGAGACAGCGACAGCGACGAGCGGGTGCGTTGCAACGTTAAAACGCGAACCTTACACGCCGCTGATGCATTTCCTACAAAAAAAAAGGGTAGATAATCTTCTCACGAGTGTCTCCTCCGTCTTTTTCTTCCGATACCGCGACGACGACGCAAGAATCGATCTGTGCGCGCGGCTTTTCCGCCGCGGCTCGTAATTGCGCGGAAGCGGAGGATTTTCCGTCGCATCCTGCGCGCGTTACGTACACAATAGCGCATTTCACGTGCGCGCTATGTGGGAACATTAGACGCTTAGGTTTCTTTTCGCTTGTTACCTGGCCATTGTACCCATAATCCTTGTATTACCTGCACGGGCAATGTGAGATAGCGAGTGCGCGAGCGCGCTATCTCAATCTGTCGGTTATATTTAAAAGCAGATTCAGAGCGAAAAGAACAAGGGAACATTGTTGCGTGTCCGAAACGCGAGCGGATCACCTGCACTGAGAGTTTTAACGAACGCGTGTGTCGAGCGGCGTTAATGAGCCAAGCGAAAATGGGTCGAATGCGCGCGCTCGGCCGTGAAGCATGAAGAGGAAAGAGAGGAAAAATAATAAATTAAATTGTGAAAAATAAAAAGAGAAATACCAAATTCTCGCGGGGAATCGCGGATAGCTGGCGTCACGGAATGCCTCGAGAGAGATTTCATCGCGGATCGTGGCGGAAAGTGAGCGAGGTAACGTGAAATAAATGAGGGAATATAATGAGTCGTCTCTCGTACCCACGAGCGAAAACTCTTCGTCGTCGTAGAAGGTTGGAAGCGCTGTCGCGATGGCCGACCATGTAGGTCACGACCCATAAGATTTTTGTCTTATTCCTCTTCTCTCCTCTTTTTTTTTCTCTTTTTTATTCTTTTCTTCTAAAGCTCGACACGACGAAAGGGAAAGACAAATCGGGGGAACCCGCGGGAGAAAGTGCGTCTGTCCATTTTCTAATTGACCGCATCCGCCGGAAAAATAGTTTATCTCGTTAAACGTACAGTCATTCAACAGCAACGGCGCCAGCAGTAGCGGCATCTGTTAATATGGCCCATAGATTCTCGGTTAATGATACACGAAGAAAGAAACCTGCGCGCGAATCGCAACGAGCTTTTCCACCGCGTCACTCTTACCATGCAAATTGAATTTTCACTCGCGCGCGGGGACTCGCCGTCGGAGCGGATCTTTTTTGCGTTCCACCAGGCGAATCGCGAGCCTTGTCCCGAGAGTTGCTCTTATTTTTACAAATGAAAGTTCCCCGTGAAAGAATGTTTCTAATTATAATCTCGCGCGGCACTCTCTCTCTCTCTCTCTCCCCTCTCCCTCCCCCTCCCGTCGACGATCGTGCTGGTCTCTTTAACAACGTTCGAACCGCAATCGTGAATCCTTCATTTCTCACGATAAACGTTCCTTTGCGCACTCGGTACTTAATATTCTGAATTTTAATTTCAAGCGGACAGATATTTCACGTGTAAAGGTGACGCGAGAGATACGCGATATCGAAAATGTCAGATCGGTAAATAACGATTAAATTTTTGCACCGTACGAAATCGACCGTGGTCTTTCTCTCTCTCTCTCTCTCTCTCTCTCTCTCTTTCTCTCTCTAACTCTGATCGTAAAGGGTAAAGGACGTTACGCGCGCTCGGTACGCTTCTCGGATGGGCGTTCCATCAATCCATCAACCGGCCGGGCCGGATCTACCGTAGGCAGAGATTGAATTAACAGCGATACTAATTGACCGCCAGCAGTGACCAGCTGGCTGCAGCGAGACGCGATTGTCTCGTTGACGGTGGGGGAGTTTCACCTTGAACGTTATGCAACCCGCTGTCAGCGTGTGCACAGCTCTATACCCGCACGCACACGGGATTAGGTAGGTGAATACGTTAGGCGGTTTCGCGCCTATGGTCCATTACGCACGTCTAATGGTCGCCTAATGGTGGTGCCCGGTGTCATTCGGACAATTACAAATTCCGCGAAAGCGTTTCTCGCAATCGACGCCGGGCATCTGTCTCGGTCGCTGCTGGTTTTTCCCTCTTTTTTTTCCCGACGCGTGTAACGGTTATACAATGAAGAGATTAGATGGGCGACAGTTACCGTCGTTGATCCGCCGCGGAAAAACCTACCTGGACCCCGGCGGCCGTTAGACTGGCGGCCGGTGTCGTTGCCAGATGGGACCTTCGTCGCTGCTCCGCCTTCTGAGTGTAGGAACTTGTCAATTTCTTGCGAGAATTGTTCGCGAATGAGGAATACGATGATCTCAGACAGGCTTCTGAAGGATGTCTTTGAGACGTCGAAAAATTTTCCGAAAGGACCCAGAGTGCCTTTCAGACGTCTTTAAGGGTGTATCATTCATCGGTCGTTGTGTTTTCAGTGGCGCGTCTCAAGGGGGCCATTAGTGAAATTCGTGTTTATCGGACGAAATTGAATTTCTACGCGGAAGAAAAGAATTAGTCTTAAATCGAGAATATTATAATCTTCTGATTGAATTGACACAGGTGAATTTTAGTTACAAATATCTCGGTTTTCGAATGGTCAATCTTTTTCCAGCTACACGTGCAATGAGTTAGATAATATTTCAACGTACACGTGGTGCAAGTTTCATCGAATTCTAATCAAATTCACTTCACCTCACAGCCTCCTTTAAAGTGAAATAACTTTTGATTCGTGCTCTGAATTTACCGTCAAACTTTCGGTGTCACTTTTAAACGCAATGTAGGTCAACTTGTACTTTCTCTCATTATTTCGAGTTACGGATGACACATTTTTAAGTCGCCTTTTAATCGTTTGCGCTGTCCGGGAATGATAATATAACATGAAAACACGCAGATAATTCTTGCCAGATGTAGATCAGACGATGTAGATTAGAAAATTAGTGAGTCGCAAGCGAACGTGATAAACGCTCTCCCATTAACGGGGACGAAATTGGCGGCGAAAGTTGTTGACATTTGGCGCGGGAGGAGCACGCATACTTATGATCGGGGTCGCGAGGAACGACGATATGACCATTCGTTATTCATGACGCGATTGTTCTCCGTAACTATACATTTTAATGATTTGCAAATTGGTCGGCGATTTAAATAATATCAAAGTCGAATTGTCTCGCGCGTATACGTGCGTCAATAAAGAATCGTTTGTTTATCCTTTTATTATTTTTTGTCTCTCCCGCTATGTTGCACGCGCTGTATTGTGGCTCGCTAATTGTCATTTATCCGTATCACAGTCGGTAATCTTCGCTGAGCCGCTCGAATCGAACTGTCACGCTCAATGTTCCATCGAGACTCGAATTGCAACCAACGTATAATCGCATTTCCCTTGAGAATTGAAACTCTCTACATGTTTCCCCGTATCGAATACGAGGTGACTCCGAAGTTGTCGCGCACGGTGGTAATTCAGGACATCCTCACACTGGCCGGAAGTTTTCGGATAACCTCGAGTTATTCTGAACAAATTAAGGATAACAGCTCGATTAATAAGACGAACGTTAATAACGTTTTCGACGTTTCGGTTCGTCACGGACGGTTCTCAACTTTTGCATTTCCCCGACATCCGCCCAGCTGGCTCGCTCGGCGAACGATCTCCTTTTCCTTGTTTTGCGGGAGAACTGAAAAACGGAGTTACAGATATTCGTAGGCGGCAGCTTCTCAAGCCTCATCACTCACGACTAATTATCCGGAATAATGAAGTCAGCCGATGCATCATCGATTAAATCGCATACTCTCTCGCGTATTTTCGTAACTTTAATCAGCGTGGCGGACTCGACTTTTGCGTCATCATTTATCACTCGGCCTTTTTCCCCCCATCTCGGCCGTTTTTCCCTTGTAAATATAACCACTACCGACGCGGCATCGTTAACGCGTAAACACGCATACGCATGCACACACTTACACACACCGTTATCCTTGGATTCCGCGAGTCGTTCGGTAAAGCGTCGCACGTGCATCTCCGTGTGCATCGGCGTGCTGACAAACCACAGAGTGGTTCATTAGCATATGTTTTTTTGCGACGTATGACTTCCCCGATCGAACGTGGCGAATGGATTGTTTCGTGTTTGTGAGCATCGTAATTATCCTATGTGATGTGTAACACCGGCTGGAGCCGCTTGCAGTGTACGGCCTACGTTGAATTAACGGCCGTGTGTATTTGTTGTTCGAAGTCTCGCCTGCCCTGAATACGTAAAGCCGAGCCATTCGCGTTTTCCGCTCTGGGTATATTTAAACGGTAATATCGCCGCCGCAATTACGTAATAAAACGCGCGCCCTCGCGCCTATCCGTTACGTCTTAACTTGTAAAGGCAACGATGACTTGATAATTAATCATGCTATATTCTAAATGAGTGACACGCTGGCTCGGAAGAGAGAGAGAAAAAAAGACCGTCTCGCATGCGGTTATTGTGATTCACTTTTTGCAGCGTTCGCTTAAAACGGAACGATCGCGCGCAGATATCCTCCGCTCTTTGATTTATTCAATGCCCGTTAAGGCTGCGAGCGAATTCCCTCTTCCTCTTCGCGATTTACATACCTGCGAGAGTAATTTAAGATCTGTTCGTTTCCATTATGTAAAAATCCAGGGCTTCTTAGATCTTGCAATCTCAGAAGCTCGTTGAATTAAAGCGCCCCGTGCACGAGAAAGCGATAGCGCTGAGAAATGTCGGCGGTACGACAAAACTACTTCGCAGAGCGGCTCCGCTGAGGAAAATTGTAATTAAACGTTTCGGTCCTCGCTCTCGGCTATTCTAAAGTGATCAGAAAACGGAACAACGTAGGCAAACTCAGACCTGCCGTCCAGTCACTTAAGTCACTTTCTGTCACTTTCTGTTTTCTTGACAAGTCGCTAAAAAATTCACTATCGTCCAAAATGGGCCATTGTGGTCACTTTTTTCCTGAGCTGCCGTTAAATTTGTAAAATATGAATGTTATATTTAATATATATATATATATATTTGTTTTCAAACTTTTTCCTTGTTACGAACTATCAAGGCCGTACTGTGAAAAGAACTTGCTGTATGTTAAATTATTCATGCAGAAAGGAAACAATTAATCTCAAATCAAGAACAGATATTCTCATATGCAAGCAAGAATGTTCGAATCTTGGAAAAAGTTTAGTCTTGATTCAATTGAATTTGTATTATATATACGAAGTATTGACTTGACAATTCAATTCAAGGTTAAAAATCTCCCAAGAAGATTATGATATATTCTTGTTCATGTATGAGAATATCTATTCTTGGTTTAATACTAGTGTTTTTTTTTCCTCCGCGTGATGCTGCAAACTAAGCGTGCTTGAGGGGGGGAAAAATTGAACCGAGGACACGAGTAAAACGTGGGAACGAGGGAGGTCATTAAGTGTCAGCGGAACGAACGAGGAAAGAGCCATGATGTGCGTGTGCCGATTCGTTTCATCTCTTCACGATTGTGTATCCTCGAAACGTCGTAACAATCCCGTCGACCGGTCGTTACGCTCGTCGGAGAATCGTGTCGCGAAGCGCGTTACATCGTTCGAGCAGTAACGATAATTAGAATCCTGCGCTGTGTTGTGTTTCTGTGTGCGTGTGTGTCGCAAGGCGAGTTGCCCAACTCTGCGCGGGGCGTTCGCGCGAATACGCTTCCCGCAAAGCGTCCTTTGTGCGACCGCATGATTTTTTCTCCTTTGTGTTTCCGGAGAACGGCGTCGGATAGAGGATC
The DNA here is from genome assembly GCF_001313825.1 of Dinoponera quadriceps. Classification (NCBI taxonomy): domain Eukaryota; kingdom Metazoa; phylum Arthropoda; class Insecta; order Hymenoptera; family Formicidae; genus Dinoponera; species Dinoponera quadriceps. The sequence goes on from NW_014555920.1 coordinate 1,673,090, forward strand.
CTTTCATTCTCGTGCGCCGAGACACGGACGATCGTCTCGCGCTCGTTCCCTGTTGGAATTTCAACGACGACGAGGCTGAGAATGCGCCCGCCCGTCCGTGTGCGTGAAAGGGCCTCGCTGTCCTACCTTGTGTCTCTTCCTCCACACGTTGCACGTGTCATGCATATGAGAGAGAGAGAGAGAGAGAGAAAGCTACGTACGTGTACACGTGACAGTTGCGGTGACTTTTGTTGTTGCCTCCCGTGCGTCCTCCTCTCCTCCACAACTTCCTTGTCATCGTTGTCGTCATCGCGAACAACCAGCGCTGGATGTCGAGCATTTCCCGGTGAAACGAGCGTCATATTGCGTTACGCGAAACGGAAATGTGAATTCTTTCACCACGCACTATCGTCGAATATTTCGCCGGCCGCGCGCGCGCCTGATTAGCAGTCACGAAAAGCAAGGCAGAAACTACAGAAGAAAAAATGCCCGCTGTACAAAGTTCGCGTATGTGTCCGCGACGCGTCCGTGATCGGCGCTATTAATAGCTAATTACGTGTCGGGAGCAAACACGACTGATCGCCGGATTAACCGCCGATTATTGCCCAACCGAGGCGCGCGCGATACCTTGGCCTGCTGCAAAAAGCAGGATACTTTCCATTTTTCTTATCTCCTTGCGTTACGGATAATCTAGCTATTCTAGCTGGTGTACGTGTGTGTGCGCGCGCAGATGTAGGTAGGCAGGTACGATCTCGCGTGTGCGATCTTGCGATCCTGCAAAGTCGCTACGCGCGGTCGTGCATGACGCCGCGGCGGCGAGGGTTCTACTTTCTTCGATAGCCTCTCTCTCTCTCTCTTTCTCTCTCTCTCCTCTCTCCTTTCTCTCCATCTTCGGAGCACCGTGGATCGGCCCTCGATCGGCCATCGTCTACGCAACGGGCCGCGCGGTAACACGTCATACAGCGACTTATGTATTTAATAAACGCAGCCGAGTTCGCTTTCGCGTAATAAATTGTGAGACGCCAACTTTTCCTGCTACGAGCTGAATCTTAACGGTACATCTCGTTATGAAAGCCGCGCGAATTCAGTGGCGGACGCAACGTCCGCGTCGTCGTACTTTCACGATTCCCGGCGATTCCGATCTAACCGGAGGTGAAGAGAGAAAGAAAAGGACAAGAGAAAGAAGAAGGGAGAGACGGAGGAGAAACGAGCCACCGACGGTGTCAATCGGCGGCTAATCCGATCTGTAATCATGCGGCGTTGTTTCAAAGAGAAATATCCGCTGTGGAAGCGCTCAATCGTCGGTGCGGGAAGCATCCCGGTGGAGAAAGACTACGGGGGGGGAGGGGCGAGATCGTCTGTTATTACGCGCACCGAAAGTGTTTATTAGGGAGGCAAACACAAAGCGCGTCGCTAATTTATCCGCCGCGCGTGAACTGGGACCGATGCGGCCAGGGTTGTCGCTCGTCCTGATTCTGTCAGGATTGTCCCGGTTTATCGATACTTGGCGTAACGCCGAATATTCGAATTTTTAATTTACAATAACGTACAGAAGTGCCTCTTTATATTATTGATTTTACTGAGCTGAAAAATTAGTCTGAAATCAAGAATAGAAAGACTCATGTGCGAGCAAGAATAAATATTATAATCTTCTTAGATTTATTTCTAGTCTTGAATTAAGTTCAAGTAATACTCGCATCAATATAATTTCGACCAAATCGAGACCGACAGGCTTCTAAGAAGATTATGATATTTTTACTATCCTTAATTTAAGACTAATTTTGTCTTTCCGTGCAAAATTCATAGACACGTATCTAACATTCCTGTTGTTTTGGTCTTTAAATACGAATATTTCAACTTTAAACGTAAAAAATATATATATATATATTCTATGTTGAAAGTTCAAATATTCATATTTAGAGACCAAAACAATGTTATTTTATATTTCATTTTATCGCAGTTGTATCTTTTCATATTTTAAAAGTTTTGTTCTGTTCTACTTTATTTTCAAGTACACGGGGAAAAAAGTCGCATCAACCAGAAAGGGAACAACTAGATTTCCGGTCGTAAGAACCACATTTGGGTTTCATAAGAATCAGAAATTCTGTTTCCTTCTGGTTGTTCCCTTTCCGGTGCAGACTTTCCTTAATGCAGCTTTAATGTAGCTTTAATGCAGCCTTTTTTTCCGTGTAGTAATTAGTATATCACATACCAATAAAAAAACAAATATATATTGTGCATACTTCAAAAAATTCTCGTTAATTATAACCCCCTTCTAATTCGAAATCCCGAATTTTATCGAGGAAAAGCTGGCAACCCTGGATGCGGTCGCTCCAGCCAACTGACATTTCAGCGGCAATCATGAGGCTCACCGTAACGATCGTGGTGTGTCTTTTGATCTTGCCTATAAATAGACGGTCGCGCGAAAGTCGCTTTGTTGCTAGAATTCCCCCCCCCCCCTAAATTTCCCGATAGGTGCGCTCTCACAATTGGGACGTTGGAGATTGTTTATCCTGCAAGCTGCGCGTGATCACCGGCTGCCGAGAGAGATTTGTTATTAGCGGCGCGATTTCGGGGCGAATCGGTGTATATTGTTCGTCGTCGTCGCGCGCGCGAGACGTAATCGCACTCGGCGCTCGACTGTAAACGTGCGGAGAGAGAGAGAGAGAGAGAGAGAACGAGGGCGGACAGTTTGATGTATCGCACGACGGAGAAAGAGAGCGGCACAGATCCACACGCCGTGATCCATTCGGCCGTTTAGCTCGGCGCGGCGACGGCGGACGCGCAACACGGCGCGGCTTTGGCGCTCGACCTCTTTGCGCCTACGTGGGAGGAATAGGAAGTCGTGCATTAAATCCGAACCTCCACCTTTCAGCGCTTAAACGCCTCTCAAATGGCACGGCCACGGGTCGGCCCGCCACTTCGAGCGCGCACAAAAGCGATTGCGCCCGTGATTGCGCCCATTTCCGAATTAAACGCGTCGACGCGGCCGGTCGCGACCGTCGAATATCATCAAACGCCTATGTCGGCGGTGTTTCTTCCAGAACGGGCGATCCCCGTCGCCGGCTGATCGAAGATCTTCACGTCTGTGAACCTGTGCGAGAAGTTGACCTCGCTTTTTCAGGCTCTGAGAAAAATGAGTTCTCGAGTTCTTATTCAAAGTTCCGTCGACAAAATTTGTGTCGACATTCGACGTGTCAGTCTCATGAATCCTTACCATTATCATCATTTATCGAGTTGGTCATTTTCGGAATAACGTCTCGACGAACCCATTACTTGCGTATTCATCGAAGTATCTCCGCGACGTATCGATATTAATTAATCGACGAACGCAAAAAATTGTTGTGGTTCTCGTCGGACCCGACTCGTCGGTCGTTTCTCCCTTTTTCTTTACGTTTTATTTGGCCGTTTCTCCCCGGCGAATCTTTCGGTATTTATCGTCAGATACGAGAAACGGCGGTCTCTAGAAGCCCTAGCGAAACTCGCGGACTTTCTCGCTCGGGCGTACCGAGTGGAAAGATCCAGCGTCGACCGCTCACTCGCGATTGCGCTCACTGCCGAATTAACCATGTCAGACGTGGCTTGTTCGTCGTGCGCGAGCGGATAAAAAAGTCTCTTTTGCGCTCGTAATTCGACCGCGGCTTTCGGCGGCATTGAAATCTCGCGGGAGGACGAAGACGGCGGAATTTCGCGCGAGCACGTTTCGTCGAGTTCTTCCTTTTCTTCGGCTGTCGGGCGAATGAGCCGTTTAATTTCGTGCAAATACACGTGACACGCACACTTTGAGGCGAAGAATTCGCGGCTGTGCGCGAAAACTCGTTTCAATATTCCTCCGGGCGTATTTCTGGGGTCGGAGGTAGATTTTTTAGAGATTCCTCGCACCGGTGTATAACTAAACTAATATTTAACACGTGCGAATTCGCAATTCACCGCTCCCTTTTTAGCACCGTCGAACGCCGTGACGGTTGCCGGTATTATGACACTACCGAGTCTCGTTAAGTTACGTATAAGGTATGATTAATAGCATCAATCCAGAAATAGTCACCTTATTATTATTATTATTTTTTTTTTTTTACGTAAACGATTAGGAACACTTGGTACACTTACTTCATTTCTTAAATATTTTTTTTTATTTCTCCTGGATTTCAAAAAGTAGCGAGTAAATCTATACTTATAATATCCATAAATAATAATAAATCATAGAGAACAATCGATAACACGCTATATTTTGTTAATAATAGTAACTTTTAATTAGGGTCTAAACGACCCAAGGTAATTATACTTGGATTAAAATTTTTTTTTTTTAAGTTGAATCATCAGTCATTTTGCACGGAAATCAATAACGCGTCCGTCAACGTGTTAATTAAACGGAAGAGAATTATTATCGAACACCCTATATGGTCTTCGATTTGAAATCTTTTTCTCCAGTTAACCTCCCCCCCCCTCTTCCAATTTTCTTCTCCTCACTGTAGACGGATTAATATTATATTAAAGATCTGTTCGAGGAACGCGTCCGTCCGAAAGGCAGCGCGCTCAAAGTATAATCATGACGTGAGTCGCGAGTCCGGGATCCTTGACGCAAACAATGATCAAAAGCGGCACGCCGCGGATAACACGTTCGGCGTCTCTATTAGCACTTCCGTTACTTACCACGTTATACTTGCGGAACAAATATCGATGATCGTTTAGAAATAGAAGATACACACGCGACGCAACGCGCGCCGCTCGCGGGTCTCCGACGAGACGATCGACGTCTCTCTGCGCATACTTGATCTTAATTGGACGCATAGTGTCCCTCGAAGTATGAATAGTGTCGTGCATGCGCGCGATGATGATGAAACGCGAAAGGATTTAGCCTTCGTCTTCAAGGCTGACCGGCACAACCGCGAACAATCGTCCGGGCTGCGTGTCGATTTCACACGGACGCACCTCCGTCTTCTCAGCCTTCGGGATGTTCCTCTCGCGAGACACGTGAGATAATGTCAACAATTTCATTTCGCATTATCACAACGAGCCGTGAAGCGGGGGGGGGGGGGGGGAAAAA
>NW_014555920.1:1678144-1687094 GCF_001313825.1 Dinoponera quadriceps
GGGGGGGGGGGGGGGGGAGAAAAACGGCAAAACGAGGCGAGACACTTAAAAACCGCGTGCGTAAACATTCCGCGAGCATGACATGAAACACGACGTGCGATGAAACGTGTGTGTGTGTGTGTGTTACCGTACATGTAATTGACCCGGTTCTATGAATATACATGGACTTCGTTGCGTGGAAAGATGCAGTCGCATTCCTCGAATAGGAATGATAAAGAGAGAACTGGATCTCTCATAAGGCTGGGGTGGATGCGGGCGGAGAAGTGACGGAGACAACGAACAAAGATTTCTCGATCGTCGTTTTCAATGCGAAGGAGGGCGGGGAGGACGGCAATGGAGAGGGAACAGAATGCACGACGCCCTCGTTGCGTTCCCTTCCAGGGTCGCGTTCAACTTGGAAATGCTAATGATACGCTCAGCACGCGGCGATTTGTAAAGACAATTAGTTCTTACGGTCGATCAATCATCCAGCGTAATATTAAGTTATAATGCGCTTAGACAGAAAAAGAAATGTTTAGCGTGTACTTAGTAAACTTCGCACGCCGATATATTGAGTTGATGCATAATTATCCGCCGTTTGCTTTTTGCGTATTTATTACTTATGAATATTGATGTTTACATCTTTAATAAAAACCATTCTTCTATATTTACTCGATAGAAGTGCGTGTCGAAAGTCATATGCGCCATATTATGCTCTACCACTTGAAGAAAGGATGGACCGCAGCACAATCAATCCGTGATCTCAACGATCTTTTTGGCGAAGGAACAATCAGTGGAGAGGCAGTAGTTTTCGGGAGTAGTTTTCTCGTTTCAAATTTGGCGACACCAACTCTCTTCTACTCTTGGATCTACAATTGAGATCAATTACCACGATAAAGGACTGAAATAAGAGCCAAGCGCCAGATAGTATCTAGACTAAGAAATTTATATCCTTAGTTTTAGTCAGCTTCTGATCTCGCGATCAATCTTTGGTGGATTTATCCGTTGTGAATCGCGCATGATGAATTCGCGTCGGAGCGATGAACCAACCGGACGCGACCCTGTTATTTTTTTTCTTTTTTTTCACAGCAGCAGAGAGAGAGAACGCTCATTGGTTGCGAATACGGTGACACGTGCGCGTGTAGCGCGTACACGCGTGATCGCTGCGTGATTGCGTCGCATGCTCTCGCGCGAAATACAATGATAAAACGCACGCGGATACTCGACGGACAATAGAAAGTGATCCTCGATACAGATAAAAGAGCGCGGCCGGCGCGCGTGAGATCGTGGAAATAAGAAGAGAGCGGCAACCTGGATTGCTTCCAAAACTCGGGTCCCACCTTGCAGAGAATGTCTGTTGAGAGAAGGGAAAATTATAAGCGGTGGCTTTGACGTCGTTTGACCGAGGGCACGTTTAATTTTTTCCCCTGATAAGCCGAGCCGAGTGTCACGCAAACTCAGACACCGATTCGCGAGAGTCGGAGAGTTCGTGAATTTTAAACGTAGCTCACTTTGGTCTGATGGATCGTTGAATGTTTCTCAGTTTTCTGGTTTTTGCGTACTATTTTTGTTTTTTTGTTTTTTTTTCTTAATACATCAAGTGTCGGCTATAACGAATGAACATTTCTTTTTCTTAGATCGCATTCACGAAACCACTTGAGAATTTCTTCCGAATACAATCCTTTTCTTATGATAATAAGTTTGATAATGTTTAATTATCATTAATAGAATAAAGATTGATCCCATCTGAATCATTATATACGAGTATTTCAATAAATATTCGTTACATAACGTTACTTGATTTGTGCCTGGTTCGTCATGGCCTATGATCGTTTTTTATACACATAAAAGAAATAGTCTTGAGTCAACAATGGATATCCTCATATGTAAAAATATTTTTAAGAAGATTATAATATTCTTGCTTATACGTGACGATATCTATCATTGATCCAAGACTAATTTTTTTTCCGTGTAATAAGTTTAGTTTAACCCCAAATCATTTTTCTCGACCTGATACCATAAACATCTTATTCGGACATTGTATTTCCAATTCCCACGTTACAAGCTTAAGAATGTTAACTCGAATGAAATCGACAAGTCTCACGGACCGGAGTGTGGCGAATTAAAGACTTGAAAATAAATGTAGCCAGCTCAGGTTGATCTAAGGTGAATCTAAAGTGCTTCGCCCATACAATATGTTCGTGCGCGGAAAAAAGGCTGTCGCATCAATAGAATTGGTCAACAGCGTCGTAATTGGGATAAATCATCCTGATTCAAAATAGCAATATCATTGAAACTAACGCATCTTACAGTGTTTTAACAACTCCAGCGATAGCTTTCACAATATTGCTCTTGAATCGAGAAGACTTACTCTAATTACGATGTTGCCGACTCCAATTTTGTCGATGCAAGAGCACCTTTTTTCCTTGCGTACCTCGCTGTTTGCACAAAATGTTGAAAAAGTAGGACTCGCCACATGTGCTAACCGGCGGTATTTCGGTTTCAGGTGTTTCTAACAGTCGGTAGCAACTAAAGGCCGACAGCATGAGGAACTCGACGTTACTGAAATGGGCGCAGAATTCGGCGAACAATAAAAATCAGCCGAGCAAAAACGGAGGTGAGTAACCCCGCGGGGGCTCTCTATGCACGTGCGACCGGTATTAGCAAATATGGCCAGCCGCGCGGCGAAGGTTGAAAACCATCGCGACTCTTGTTCGCAGGAACGAGTAGGAACTGGATACACCCACCGGACGCGCTCCAAAAAGGACACATCGCCTACCTAGTCAAGGTACTGTGTAATATCTGCACTATGAACGCACATTCCCGCGCGAGTTGTCAAATAAGTAACGCGTCGGTATCGTGTTTTCAAATTTTCGCGCGTCTTGATATGTATGTGTGTGTGTGTGCATTCGTTAGCGCGACTTTATAATTATGACATTTGCACAACAGGCTCCTTTTGTGACGATTCACGCGAACTGTCGCTCGAAGGTGAAGAGAGAGGAGGAAAAATTATGCGCAATAATCGCGCCGCGGATCGAAGTCCGAATGAAAGTCTTATTTTCGCGAGAGCCCGAGAGAAAAATCTTTATCGCCGCGACTACATTTTCGACGGATGCAAATAATACCGCGATAACGTGCTGCGCGTATGTTGGGCGAGATCGTGACGCGCGATTGCGCAATCACGTGGATAAACAATAAGAAAGCGACGGACGTCATATCGTCAACATTTTCGCGGGATCTCGAAATCGGACCGGAGAAGAGGTCGCGATGAGTTCGCTGTCGCGACAGCGATGTCTCATCGTGTTCGTTTCTTTCTTCTTCCCGTCGTCGCTTTTATCGTCGCGCATCCGACGCGCGGCGGTCCTGATCGCTGAGCCTGAAAACCGCCACTGAGAGGGATATCCGTTGCGCGTTCGTGGAATTCGTCGACGCACGTACGCTTAATTACCTTTCGCTGCTAACGAACGTAATTAAGCTAAGCCGATTACTTCTCCGGGCGGAACGCGAGGCATCACGCGGATTCCTGCGCACTGCGTGAGAAAAACCGGAGAAATTGCCGGCGACTGTTGAGCCGGGCGAAAGGATAGCAAAAAAGGAAGACTGCCTGTTGTAGGAATAAAACCGTTCGCTCTTGCGATCGTTTCGCAGATTAAAAATAATATCCGTTTCCCGTGAATGTTGCGTATTACCGACATTTTCGGATATCGATACAATTTATCAATTTTATCAACGGATCTGAATGAATTCTCGCCGGTATTTATCCGATATTAAGCGTGAAAGGCGACGAGAAGCACGCGTATCGGCGAAAATTGATCTCGCCGGGAGACAGATTCCCAGATACTTCGGAATTTACGATAATTAGGCCCACGGGGATACGTAAAAACGCGATTTGATTAACAGACCCGTTGAAAATTCATCGGATCGAATTTAATGACGCGAGAATTTCGTGTGTCTAATAGGAACCGTGCGGAAAGTCGCAGACCTACTGCACGCAGCCCCGCGCGAACCTTATAGAATTGCTCAATTTGGACTTAATGATGGGAGGAACGTAATTTCTGGTCGGCGGCACCGTTGTAAAAACAACAAGCGAGCCGGTAGTTTGCGCTTTCTAGCCGGTTGCGAATTTCTCATTATTCGCGGATGACCCGTGCCGAAACGAGGGAAAAAAGAAGAGCATCCGACTCGAACGCCCGGTGCATAGATAGAGAAAGAGAGAAAGAGAGAGTGAGAGAGAGAGAGAGAGAGAGAGAGAGAGAGACTCGAGGCGTTCATTCATTTCATGTCACCCGGAAAAGTTGCGCAACGAGCGAGACCGTGCAACCGGCCGGCCGACCGAACGAACGACCGACCGTCTGCCTTTCGTTTTGAATTGTTCCCCGGCACGTATGCCAGTTTTCCCCTTGTGAATACGAATATCAAGCATTGCGGATGAATTGTTGCTCGTTGTCGTCGGTAGCGCCGAGTAGCCGGTAGCCGCGGGTTCGTTGAACTTCGAAACTTCGCGAACGGCCAGATTTCACTATCTCACGGACAAAGCCATCGTGTGTCGTTGCCGACGACGTCGTGGTTGTTGGTTGTGGCGAAATAGCGGAATTTTATCTGGATCGTCTTTTTCGTCCGATCTGCGCAGCCTGATTCTGCACAGGCAGGGTCTCGGAAATGATATCGCGGGAGTGACATTTTTCTTACGCGAACGACAAATTTGTTTCAATTACAAAAATTTTGTTGAATCCTGCGAAATTTTTTCCCTCCTATTTTACGGCCGCGATCATCGCTGAGAAAACCCGGAATTTTGTCGGCGAAGTTCCGGACCGTGGGGCATCCTGTCTACCGGCGAGCTGTTTCGCGATCGATCTTATTTTATATCGCAGACGGTGCGGAACGCGCAATTAACTCGTTAAGAATCAGTCCCACGTACCATTATGTACCCGCGTCTGGTTACGCGCTTAATTACGATCGGATCGGATCGGATTTGCGTAAGCGAGCGAGATTATGCGGTTTCGTCATCCAGGAAAGCGTATTTTTTATCGGCTGGAAAAGTATCCGGAGGTTGTTAAACCAAGCGCGGCGCGCGCTCCGCGTCATTCGTTATCATATAGCGCGATAATTATCGCGCAGTTTGTCAAGTAATACTACGTGCCATCGCGTATCATCCGCGCGTATCGGATTAAAGTGCAGAAATAGAGTTTGTCACTCTATTGGCGGAATATTACGCCGTAAAATGGCCGTAGAATGTGCGTCGTATTTGCAAACGTCGCTGACGAACGCCGTCGTCGCCGTCGTCGTTGTTATTGCGAAACACCTCGCTTCTTTTCGTTCGCACGTTTTGCGAAATTATTATGATTGCGAGATTATGCTGTCTGGACGCTGACGCTATCGAATTTTTCTCCACGTTTCTCCCGCGCTCTATAAAATCGAGTCCATTAATATTTTCGCCTTGTCGTGCATTCCCCGTGTTTATCGCTTTACGCTTTCGTCGCGATTTCGGCGCGTTCAATTCGGATTTCTCCTTCAGGCGTAATTGTACACAATACGAGTCTTTGTTACACGCTACATCCGAGCGAGCCGTTGGACAACTTCTCTCTCTCTCTCTCTCTCTCTCTCTCTCTCTCTCTCTCTCTCTCTCTCTTTCTTTCTCAAGTGTGTTACCTTGAGCAGAAGAGATGTCGCGCTTTGAGAGCTTCTCACCGCCGTACAGAAGCGTGCCATTTACGTTGATCGATGCAAAGATATGCAAAGCGCGACGAGGAACGCACCGAAAAAAAAAAAGAAATACACACGTCGTTAATAATAAAGAAGTTTATCCGTGTCACGTTCTGCGCGTGCACTCGTGTTCCTGGAAACGAAGTTACGCCGTTTCCCACGCTCTCGCGCGCTCCCGCTCGTGGTTCACCTTCCAGTTGGTGGGCGATAAACTCGCGCATACGGAAGAGAGAAAAAAAAACTCCCCTCGACTCGTCTGAATTCTCTCCCTCTTCAACTTTTGCCCGTTGACTTGACGTTTTAGTATTTGGGCAGCACAGAGGTGGATCAGCCCAAAGGCATCGATGTCGTCAAGGAGGCGATCTGCAAGCTGAAGTTCAATCAGCAGCTCAAGAAGAGCGAGGGCACGAAAACTCCGAAGGTGGAGCTCACTATAAGCATCGATGGCGTGGCGATACAAGAACCAAAAACGAAAACAACGCCCAAGGTGGGTGTCGACGAAGGACTTTCACATCGTTCGTCGACTATTTCAAACAATTCTCACCTTATTCCTTTTCCCTTTCACCAATAATTATTTTTTACATATCGGAAATACACTTTTTGTATTTTTTCTTCTTTTTCTTAATCCGGGAACAGTCACCTTATTTTTCTTTACATAAACGATCACGAACACTTGATGGTGCTATTCTGTTTCTTAAATGTTTTTTGGTTTCTCTCTTTTTTTTTTTTTCAAAAAATAGCGAGTAAATCGATATTTATAATGTCCCTAAATAATAATGAATCATGGGACAATTGATAATGTTATATTTTTTTAATAATAATGACTTTTAATTGAGGTCTAAATGACAATAGAAGATATAATGTGACTATTTCCGGGTTAAATGAATATTTTCTATCAATAAAAGAGATAGATTAGATAATAGTTATAGTAGTGAGTAAAAATAAGCGGATACGATTTAAAATAATGAAAAAACTTGCTCTTGCAGCGGATCATGCATCAGTATCCACTGCACAGAATCTCGTATTGTGCCGACGACAAAGGGGAGAAGAAGTTTTTCAGTTTCATCGCGAAAGAGGAGGACGCGGAGAGGCACACGTGCTTCGTCTTTGTCAGCGACAAATTAGCCGAGGAGATTACGCTCACCATCGGCCAGGCGTTCGATTTGGCGTACAGGCGGTTCCTGGAGACGTCCGGCAAGGACCTGGAGACGCAACGACGCTGCATGGTGTTGCAGCAAAAGATCAAACGACTGGAGCACGAGAACAACGTTTATCGGCAACGGCTGCAGGACATCGCGGCTATCAAAGGCTCGGTTAGTTCGACGATACGAAAACGTGCAAAAATAATAAAAAGAAATAAATCTAAAACTGAGAAATATATTTTATGCGTTTAATTTACAATATAATACTATTTGATCAAACTATCTTACTTTCATTGTTATTTCAGTTGCGATTTATAATTCTCTTTTCCTTGTCACTGATAATCATTCTTCTTTTACGAGTCGTATTTTCTTTTCTTCCTCTTTCTTAAAGGAGCATTTCCAGTTAACATATGCAAATAATACACAAGTAAAAATACATATGCTGTGCCGACCACGCGTCTAGGAAGCATACTAAACGTTTGTACAATGCCATTTACAGGCGGACGTGTCGACGTATCTGTCGCAGCACAATCTGCCGGATATACTTCACGTACCCGGGGCGCCGACGGACTCACCACAAATTAACGGCACGGCTACCAAGCCGTTGTTGAACACGAGCAGCGACAGCAACGGAAACACTTCCAACGGACCTCAGCAACCGCCGCCTGTTCCGCCAAGGAGTTTCGAGAAGAGCTTCGACGACGATTTCATGGGGTACGGTTGTAACGCGATTGTAAAATTGACTACAAGTCATAGTTAAGTCGCGTCTTGATCCGACTGGCCTTTTTCCTTTCGTCGTCGCGCAGGAATGAGCCGACGCCGATGCCGTCGGTCGGCACGAAATTGGAAGGGCTGTTGATGGACGAGTTTGAGGAAGACTTCAATCCTAGGGCTTACGAGACTGCGGCCAACGGCCTTGCCAATCACCAGTCGAACAACAATCCGCTCCTAAACGGTCAGGTGTGCTCGGGAACCAATTTCTTCTCGCAGTCCAACGGCACGACCAGTCCTCCGCCTTTATGTAAGCGTGCTCAACCCTCCTACGGAGAGTGATTATCTTCCTCCGCGTTGTGGCTGACGTTTCTCTATTTCTCTCTCAGTGGCGCCACCACCAAAGACGAAAGACTCGAGACGTCAGAACGGAGTCAAGGAGGATCTGTTCGGTAGCATTCCATTCAATCCCACGCCGGCTTTGAATATCAAGAATGACTTCAAGGATCCGTTCGAGATGGGGGAATTCGGTGCGTCGACCGTGATGTCTAATCCCAGTCAGCAGGAACTGGAAAACGCTATCGGCCTGTTGGATAAGAGGCTGCTGGAGATGAAGGTACGATTTGGTGTACTTAGTCGTGGGAATAATTAATCCGTCTCTATCGTGAGCGGACGTTTGATGAAACGTTTCTGAAATTTCCAGGACGGTTTCAGCAGAGGGTTGTGCATCGGAACCGATGACTTCTCATTGGAAAGCTTGGACCCGCTACGAAACTAATACGCTCGTCGATCAAAGGGCGGAGGGAACATACCAGAACGGTATTCCGCGTTGCGGAGTAACGAGTGACCAACTAACTAACGGATAGAGCAATTAGAAATTATGTCCGTGTAAAACCAAAATTAGTCAATTATTACTATTACTCTACTCGTATATTTATGATGATGTTCGATATTTATATGGTACACATATACGGAATAATCTTATAAGCGTGTAATCCTCCTACGCTCACTGATGATCTACATTTTCTATCCGCTGCTTTAGATTTCGGGGGTCCGCTTCTCGAATAACGCGCCGCGTTATGTCGTTGTTCGCGACGAGTTGGCTTAACGGGATCTCAAGCTGACCATTAGAACGGAATAAAATATTATTCTAATCGAGGCCCACGTAATTTTAGCTGAAAATATTTGTTATATATATATATATATATATATATATATATACGGGAACAGTCCGATAAGTACTTAGCCTACAAAAGAAAAACGAAAATTTTGGAAAAGCGATTTATTTCTCAACATAGTCTCCTTTTAGCTCGATACACTTGACCCAGCGATGCTCTAACTTCTTTAATCCATCTGAAAAAATACGTTTTCTCGAAGTCTGCAAAGTAGGCCTCCGTGGCGGCGATGACCTCCTC
>NW_014555920.1:1687221-1703866 GCF_001313825.1 Dinoponera quadriceps
CCACGGAGGCCTACTTTGCAGACTTCGAGAAAACGTATTTTTTCAGATGGATTAAAGAAGTTAGAGCATCGCTGGGTCAAGTGTATCGAGCTAAAAGGAGATTATGTTGAGAAATAAATCGCCACTTTTCCAAAATTTTCGTTTTTCTTTTGTAGGCTAAGTACTTATCGGACCGCCCTCGTATATATATATGTATACTTAACATATATTAATTGTGTCTTATCGCGAATCTCACATCTTGATGATGATGGTATGCTTGTGTCTTTCATATTTTTTAATGACATCTCGAAAAAATAATTAATGGGTGTTATATATATATATATATATATATATATATAAAATACCTATTAATTTCATCGTAGCCATCGCGTGTCGGAGAATAATGGCGGCCAAGTGTTAATTTCTTTTAAGAGGTTTCGATTAAGAGAAATTTCCGTGGTTACGATTAGGAGAAACTCACGGTCGATAAATTTACACTTGGCCTAGTTTAATCGAAGCTCGTCGCATCGCCCACAGTTGTCTGTTGGAAGTGAGCTAGTAGACGACGAAAATGGAGCACTAATCGTCGTAGTGTTAGAGATCACTAATAATAAGAATGCCTAGTATGTCATTAGTCTGCCGGTTGAATTCACGCACAGTCCGCATATTCTCCTTTAATCTGTTGATATGCTCTTCGCATCTTTTTAATGAGAACCGTAATCGGAAAGATGAGGAAAAAGAAACAATGTAACTGTAGGAGTATGAGAAGTTCTAGCTGTAGATTTTACGGTTATTGCGATCCGATCAATGTAACGTGAAGCTTGAAATCAGTTCACGTTTATCGCTGTGTAAAGCGAACTAATAATTATGTACATATGAAAACTGTCTTATTATTGTTGCTATATTGTTTAAGAATTGTGGCTAAGAATATAATGTACGATTATTACAACTGAAAACACTGAATGTTCCATGCGCTCTCCTCAATCTAAAACGGGATATTAACATCTCGATCGCTTTTGCAAACGAAAGAAGTTTGTGAACAAAATAATTTAAAAAATATTACGTTTGACATCTCTCTCTAACAGTTAAACATTAATTTATTTTTAACCATCAATTTCTCTGACATTTTACTGTCATTGTGTACGATCGTGAATAATGGCACTTTTGAGGTCAGTATTCCTTTTTGCATCATTGTAAGTAGCATCTTGTTATCTCAAGATAAATATTCATGGTAAAAGAGTACATTAAGAGTACATTAAAATATGAAAAGGAAACTTTCCAGAGAAGAGAATATGTACTCTGTGCTATTCAAGAATTATATCGCAGTTCGATCGAAATTTTAGAAAGGTTTTTAGAAAGATTGTAAAATGAGATGCCAATTTAAGAAAAAGATCTTACATTGCGTAAAAACGAAGTAAGCATAAGAAGTACCAGTGACGAAATTCCTTCCGTAAGACGCTTCAAAAATTAATGGAAAGTTTCGTTACACCCTGAAGTAAGGAGTCGTTAAAAACAAATATCGTCCACCCGATAAAGAACCGCGATAGAGCTCTCTTGAATTTGTTGGAAATTTAGTTATACATCGTTAGTTCGCAAATATATGTATATTATTAGACGTAATATTACTTTTTGATTATATTTTATTTTATGCGTTTATTCTTGAAAAAATGCATTAGAATACAGTAAATGTCACGAAATAACGACGTGATACAACACGAAGCCCGAGAGACGCTTCATTTTTATACATTTTTTACAATTGAGGAGGAAAAATTTCTCATACATAATTTATATATATAGGATATATCCATATATAAAAATATATAATGATATACTTCTATATATGAACATATTCCATATATATATATATAACGCCATATATGTAAATATTTATAAATATATCTAACTATGTACGGACAATTCTTTCTCTGGATGTTTCGTAAAATTTATATTACCTTCGCAACTTCGTATTCTGAACTCACTTTTGTCGACAAAGTGTCTCCAAAGATACCTCAGGAACCTAATTATCTGAGAAGCCGCATCTACGGCACTTTTATCGACAAAACTGACAACTGACTTGTGAGTTCAGAATGGTAGATGATCGAGGTTAACGTCGAGAGCTCTTTCATATTTTCGCGCGCGCCGTCGCAAGTGTCACGTGGGGTTCGGCGGGCGCGCTGTAGGCGGCGCCAGCGGCGTGAATGTGGCGCGGCGCGCCGTTGCGTCAGTGTTCCGCGAGCTTTCGTCGTGTTCTGTTCGTTTCGTTCGCCTGGATTTGTCGTCTCTCGCGAGTCACGGGAGGGAGGGAGTGAGTCGCCTTAGCCGCCGCCGCCTGCCGCGAGAGCCGCCGAGAACCGCCACGAGACAAAAGTGCCTTCTTCCTACGCCGCGTACGATACACTTCGAGATGGCGGACGACAGCCACGAGAACGGCACCAGTAACGGCGACGTGCCGGAGATCGAGCTGATCATCAAGGTGAGTGTGCCACACACGCGCTTGAGGATCGTCGTAGCGAGATGGTTACTTCAATGGGGGGGAGAGGGAGAAGGAGGTAGAGGAGGCAGGTGAAGACGGAGGAAGAGAGGCGACCGTGTCCCGTGCGCGCTATATGGGCGTGGAACTACCGGGGTTTCCTGCGGGAAACCCGCAGAAGGTCTCGCCGTTTCATCTCCTGGCGACGAGGCAGAGCCTCGCGACCGTGAAAATAGACGTTGGGTGAGCGAGCGAGTCGCGCGAGATCGTCCAGCCGCGGAAATAATTCACGACGTGACCGTTGACCGTTACCCCGTTCGCCGCGGCGTCCGGCCGTCTCTCCTCCTCGCTCGCCTTTTGTTTTTATTTCGCGTCACGCTCGCGATGAATGCCGCCGGGCTGCCCCTCGTCCTACGCATAAGGATCGCCGAGGACCCGAGCCACTTGGCGGACGGGCGAATGAACGAGTGGAGGAACGGGGACGCGGCGGTGCACGCGGGTGTAGTACGCGCGTACGTGGTGCGTAATAACGTCGCTCGTTTGCTTTCGAGTGAGCGAGCCGACGTGCGATCCCGTTGGCGAAGGCTCGCTTTGGCGGCCGCACGTGCGACCCGAGGACGTCGGCTCGCATCTAACGTTCAATCAGCCACCTCGGAACCGGTTTAGCGCCGCTAAGAGAGAGAGAGAGAGGTCGATCCCCGGTGGCACGGGCGCGCGAAAATGACCCTTACGCGCTGACCGTTTCCGTCGTCGCGTACGGAGTCCGTCGGCGCTGGCTCATGCCTTCGGCTGCACTTTCTGCACTCGGCAGGCACTCGTAACTCCGTAACGTCGAATTTCAAAAGTCACTGGTCTCGATCGATCCGCCAAAAGATTCGAGAGAGGGAGAGAGAGGAATAACCCGAAGACGGATGTAAGCCGAGCTAAATGACTGCCTTTATGCGATACAAGTGCGAGAAGACAGAAGTTGAAGCTTGATGTGTACCAGAGGAAGCGTCCTCTCTCTCGCTCTCTTTCTCTCTCTCTCTCTTTCTCTCTCTCGCGTGTTATACGCTACACATTTCTTTACGCATGGAATCATCGAGGGCGCTGACGGACCATTCGCGCCGCATGCTGCTACTTCTTCGTCTGTTGACCGTTTGTGTATTCAGCGGGCTCGACATATACGGCGCGATAGGACACTGCGAAAAGGCGGCGTCCCTGATGCCGTATGCGATGTTGACCCTCGCTCTCGAGACGAGAAAAACGAGCGCTCTCAGATGGCAAAAAGTTGTGTACGTGAAAAAGAGGGAGAGAGGGGGGACGGTTTTCGATCGGAAAGCAGTCGCGGGAAAACGAAAGGGAGCCGCCAATGATCAGCGCGCGACCTGGCATTTCGCGAAACCTCGCCCTCGCGAGTTTTCGGCCACGCACGAACGGCGAGAACGTACGGCGGTGATATCGGATCGCTGGCGCGATACGTTGATTCCAGTGCAAATTCCGAGCCCGTCGGGGCACTTTCGCCGTATCTTATCACCGCAGCTCGCCGCGTTCCGAGATCTCGCGGTCTGATCGCACGCTGCTTATCACCCGTATCGGAGGCATTGTCGCCGGTGAAATATTTTATCACGGGGAAATCTGCCGCGCTTTGAATTCGAGCAGCATCGAGTCACGCGGAAACTCGCGGCGCGTAGCGCGCGCTCTGAATTTTTCTTATCATCTCGCGTTCTGCTCGAGTAATAATCGATTTAAAAACGATTTGTGGAAGCATCTATCATTCGAAGGTTTCGGATAAAAACTGTTTTCTTCCATTTTCCCATGGATTTTTTAAGTAATAATAGTGATAACTTTATCGGATGATAATATAACGCTAATGTATAAATTTAATATACTAAATAAATTACATTTTTTTATACCAGATTATCAAGCAAAAATGAGAAAAATAATTTTTAAGTTTCGGAAAGAACCTACCGTTCTTTTTTCCTCACAACTTCCCGCGGATTTCTTCAGTTTCTGTCCCAAGAGTGTAAAAATTCGTTTAGAAATATACGTATGTGTTCGATTAAAACCTGCCACACTTACTGTTTTTTCATAAAGAAGATAAGAAACCCTTCCAAAAAATACGCGAAAAAATCGGGAGGAAACTTTCTTTTCCGAAACGTTAAAATTATAAGAAGTATAAGAGTATGATAAAAAATATCAGTAATTAATAAAAAAAATCGCGGATAGAGTCAAGGGCAGATTTCACGTCACTTGCGTGACGTGAAATACCCCTCCTCCTCCTCTTTTTTTGGAGCAGCAACAACACGATGTCGTAACCACGTTAGTCACACGTCCATCATCATTTCACGATATCCATATCGCGGTGTTACGTTGAGATTACGATTAGATAGCCAGCGGTCGCGCTGCTGGCGGTCGCTGTTTGCCCGTAATTTCAATTGGCTTCGATTCGAGCGCTCGTACGATCGATCGAAGGGTGAACTCTCGCGCGAGTTCTCGGAACTTTCTTTTCACCGAGTTTCCAGGGGGGAACGACTTCTTAAGTGGAAACAGGCTACCTTCGAGTGGCTATTAAAGAGCTTGCGATCGGACTTTCGCCGGGACTCGATCGATGATATTTTCTTCGGAGAAGATACGCTCGGGTATGTTTTGCGTAAAGAACAAGGGACAGTGCGCGAGATTCGCCCGCTGCGATCTCGTCAAAAGCTGTCCGTATTATTATTTAGGCCCCCGATCTTCTGTTATAAAGGCACGCGATCACCATATCAGGTGCATAACCTGTCCTTAAGTGTGTCAACGAGAATTCTGCGTGCCTTTCAGATAACCGGCTTATCATTCGATCGAGCATTTAGATAAATGTTTAGGTAGCTCGGCAAATCGGCCGACGTTACAAAGAATATGTTCTGCGTGCTCTTGCAAACAGTCGCAGGCAAACGTGAGAATCAACGAATCGCGATTGTCGACCTCTTTTCCGTGCGATATAAAAGTTGCGATGAGGTCGTGCGGGATTCTATGTGACTTTTCCACCCCGACACTCGCGGAGAAGTACACAGAGGGAAAGATTTCTATGGTTTTGACGAAATTTCTTTAATTGAGACAAACTTGTCTCTTGGAGCGGAGCAAAGAATGTTTGATCCGAATAATCGAACAAACAGGATTGTTTAGTTTCCCAAACAATAAATATGTCTAAGTCGAAGAACACGTTTTTATTGCATTTTCATTCAAACGTTATAATGTTTGCCACGAGCAATCAATTATTAGAAAGAATTAAGATTATGTTGGAAAAATATTAAGGAACCTTTTGGTGTGTTTTCAATGAAACAATAATATATATATACTGAAGTAATTTTCTTATTGAAAACGAAACACTATTTCCTCCAAATAATATTGATTTTTCTTTCTCTCTCTCTCAAAGAAACTTTTTCTCTCCGTGTGTACGATAAATCCACAGTGCAGCACGCACAGCGAATTTATCCAGGAAGATACATGGAACTACACTGGAAGGAAAAATCAGATAAGAAAAAGTAGGTAAAAAAAGAAATGAATGGAAAATTGATAAAACCAATACGAATTGCAAATCGCCGGCAACTCGATGTTTGAATTTCAACTGCGAAATTCAGTCGACAGCGGAAGGTTAACGAAGCTGATGCTTGGTCGTCGTGATATAGATGTTCGTGCAATTAAAACATCCCCGCGACTTTTCTTCAGGGTTCAACGTGCTAACGGCATTCCGCTGAGTCATGGAACTCGCTTTTTTTTTCTCTCTCGAATACTTGTATACACGAGTCGTCGATACGCAGGCAAATCGGACGAAATTTCGCGCCGTCGTATTCGATTATAACGGCATATCGCGGACGGGCGCGTTAAATAAGCGGGGACCGTTTAATTTATTGCTTTAACGAGGTCGAACTATATGGCGAAGAGGAGGCGGCGGCCGGTTATATATACCTACGTTATACCGTTGTTGCAAATCGAAGAACGACGCCGGCCGGGCATGTACATAGGCGTAAATTCTGGCGTGTTCGTCAAAATCGCCGAAAAAGATAAGAAAGGAAAGAGAGAGAGACACGATGTGTGCGCACAGGAAGATTTAACCGGCCGACCTTGCACTCGGGAGGCGATCGTGCGAGGTCTCGGTAAGTGTGTCAAACGGGACGAAACGACGGCGGCCACCGTACGAGGTCCTCGAGATTCTACCGTTAAACGATGGACTCCTTTACTTCTTCCGCTTTCCTCGCTTCTCTGGCTTTCCCCGCTGTGTGTCGGCATCTACTTTGTTGCTCGGCTCGTTTTTTCCTCGAGCGGAGCTCGAAAATATTTTCCTATTCATAGCAGAGAAAGAAGGGGGGAGGGGAGTCAACGAACAAAAGTCTCATACAACGAATACCCAAAATGCGATACGAATTATAGTGGAAAAAATACAACATCAAGCCGAGCCTCTTTTTACGTATTTTTGGGACGCCCGCACGGTGTTTTCCCCGAGCATGCTTGTTGCATAGCGATTTAATTAGCATATTTACCGAATTCCATTTTCATCTGTCAAGCTTCGTAGTGACATCACTCGCGTTCCTCGCCCGACCGCGGTTATGCATGTTCACCGAGAAAGAATATCGCGTAAAAACCACCTGCCACTGCGGCGATCGATCAAACTATAATCCGCTCTAAGGTCATTACAAGCGTGTCTAGGTGGAAGTCGGAGACATACTCTCGGGAAGTTTGCTTCGGAATGTTGTTTTTTTTTTTCTATTTGAACCCGAGTCGAAATTTCCGTTCGACGTTAAGTCTTCAGAGGTCATCCTATTATGCTCCCTTTGATGCTGCAAACGGAAAGTTATTTCCGTTTTCTCCATTTGAAGATTTAATGTAGGAGCAAAATTTCGACTCGGGATATTATAAATTTTTTATCGAAGAAAAGTTAGATTAATTTGTATAAGTAAGTCGAAGTTTTTATTTTAATTTTGGTATTTTAATTCAATATTCTTGATCGAAGTATACCGAACTTACTAGAATTCAGACTGTATTTTGATGCTTATTATGAATTTATGATACATCTGCGGATATATGAACTCACGAGAAATAGTGGAAGCAAGTAATATTTCTTTGAATGCAGTATTTTTCTTTGTGTACTGCGATACGGGCTTAACGGGGCTGTGGAGCTTTTCACGCTGAGAGGCGTAAAGAAAAGGAAAAGAGAAAAAAACAAAGATTCGGTCACGTAAGGAAATTGTCCTTCGGTGCGGCGTGAGAGATCGAAGAGATAATACCAGCGCGCGGTGGTGTCCAGCGATTAGGAACGCGTGATCTCGCGCTAATAATAGCCGCTTACGCGCATATCGACGTTCGCTCTTGCAACGCGAACAACGTCTGGATATTTTTTCCACTCTTCGTATCGCATGTCGTAGCGATTTCATTCAAGAGACGAGACGACTCGCGGACGATGCCGCCGCGCACGGTACGCGGCATCGAGGCACGAAACTTCCCCACGTGTATTCGCGTACAGGCAGGTGCGCGCGCGTGTGTGTATTCTCGCGTACACGCGTGCACCATATTTGCCTACTCGTAACGGTACAATATGGTGTGCAGGATTCCAACTGCGTCTCTCGGTATATATTTCCCCTCGTGTGTGCGTGCCAGACGCGATAGAAACGCGAGAGAAAGACATATTTTCGACGATTATTCGAGCTCGCACATACTTCGCGTTTATTGCATATTTCGCGGGCCGTGTGCGTATTTCATGTATGAGTAGGCACGTATATTCGAAGAAAAGTACCGAAATACAAAAAGGAGGACAATGATACCTATATTTTTTTGTATGTTTTGAAAATACGGTCCTAGAATTTTGTCTGTCAGCTAGATGTATGTATTGACTATAAAGCAATTATTATTATTATCTCGAGAAGTTATCGAATATCGGACAGCCTCCCGAGATACAATTTTCCCGAAATGTTGAAAGCATACAATTATTCTGAAAAATCATAAACCTGAAAATTGAATTGAATACTGGAACAAGCTTCGGAATAAAGTTATCACTTTATTTTCTTCCAAATGTTTCGGGGTACTGTCTCGATATTTTTTCCGTTTTCTGGTTTATGACTTTTCGGGATGTTGTCCCACTCTCAAATTTTAGGATTTTGATTTTTCGGGATTATGCATGTTCATTCATATATATACAAGAATATAAACGTCCTTTCATCTCGTGTACCTTGGAAACTATCGATACTTCGACAACCTCGCCAGAGAGAAATGTCAAATTTTCTCAAAGAAAGAATCATTCGATATGGTTCACGGCCTGCGTTATTATTCCCCGTATTATTCGCGCCGCGGTCTATTACGATACGACGAACCGCGTTTGTTTGAGGAGCAAACCGAGCGTCAAGAATTTCAAGGTGGAATCCCCGGCGTATGTCTCGTCCATATATCTCGTAGAGCTGTCGGAGATAGTTTCTTCGCCTCCTCCTTCCCCCGTACCTTTAACGCCAGACTTTTTATTCCACGGAGCACTTTGACATATGTCTCGAGTCACACGCATTAATTTCTTCCAGACAGTGGAACAAGATTGGCCGCGCGCGATATTACCATTAACGACGTCACCGATGCGTACACCGTTCTTAGTCGTCTTCCTCTTTTCGCTCGATTTCTTCAGCCGTTTCCTTCTTTTCCTTTCCTTCGGAAAAAAGCCACGTAACAAAGGATGTCGCGACGAGGTCGTAACCATGCGGATCGCGCGCGCGCCTCGCGTAACAGACGTCGAACTCTCGAAACGTACGCACGTTTCTTACCGGCTCGATCTTTCCTCTCGGTACGCATCTAACCGAGATTCCTCGCGATTCGCTCGAAAGTTCCCGTTTCCTCCTCATCGTCGCGCGAATCGCTCGTTAATATGCTGATTAAACACCCGGTCTCCCGATGCGTGTTCGACAGATGCTTACGCGGCTCTCTCGGAGGAATCGGGGGAATTCGCCTGCATTAGTCGTCGCGCACACGCATACACGTCCACATGGAGAAAAAAGGAACAGCTACGTCAGTGTAATTGAATTTTCTGTCGCCTGAGAACCAGGCGATAACTCGGTTGTAAGAACAGAATGATTCCCGCGGGTGATTTCCGCTCGATCAAATTGCCTTCAGTTATCTTAATCGAGTTTTAATGCGGCTGAATTGTACAGACGAATATTTCCGGTCGCGATGACAAAGATGTTCAAATAAAGGTATTATCAGCCAATAAAAGCTAATACACGGAGATCGTGCATATATTGTGTCAATTATTGATTGTATTGATTTATTGCACTACGATTTCCGCGCATTGGCTTTTATTGGCTCATGATATCTTTATTCGATCGGATATCAACAGGGTCTTAACTTTATCTTTAAGCCTTTTACACTGGACGTTTATAAAAATGAGAAAGTGTTAAAGCTGTTTTACTTGAGAAATATTTATTCTCCGCTTATTTATAACATAGTCGTCGAGAAATGTCAGATAAAATTGTTATAAATTGAAATATGTTTTTCGGCAAATAACTCTGTACAAATCCGAGCATCTACGTGCGATCGCATATATTAGTCTTTAGCTGAAAAGACATTATTTCACGAAAAATATAATTTCATTTAGGATGGATCAATAATATTGACGGAGCCATTACTTTACCGACAAACTAAATTTGACGAAGGCTCAATTAACGCACATTATTATTTACACTGGGCCTTAAAAGGTAAAAAAGAATATCATTCCTCGTCATCGAGCTTTCGCCTGATCTCCATTCAGTTACACGAACTGAGACATTTCCCCGTGCACTTTTACGGGAGGAACTAGACCGGTAAGATCGAAACGTTTACGATCGATCAGACGGTCGTTTTCTCTTGAAAACGAGCTAAACGCGCACGCCTTCTCCCTTGCGGACGAGGCACGTGCTCCGTATTGTCACGTGCAACGTCATGACGTCACGAACAGCGCGCTGCTCCTCGTCTCGAGGTGTGTAGCGGCGGCGGTGGTTTACGTCTCGGTCTGGGCTCGAATTTTCAAGCTTTCGTAATAGAGAAAGGAGGCGAAAGATCGCGGCTGGAAGATACGAGACGCGTTCACGCGGTGTCTTCTTCGTGACATTTGATCCGCCGTCAACGCCGTTCTCCGGGTTGGCTGGCGGATAAGCTTGCGAGCTCGCTCGCATTCGACACGAATACCAAACGCCGTTGGAGATTTCCGCGGAGAGCCTCGAAAATACCTCTCGAAACTATCCAGTACTCGTGGTACTCGCCATCACTTTCGCTTCCGTCTCTCGCGCACATCTTCTCGAGAAGCCCGGTTTCGGCAACGTCATCGTCGGCTCGCTTCGATCGCGCGTGCGAGAGGCCGGTTCGGCTCTTCGCTCCCTTTTCCCCACTTCCTTTCGCGACGACGAGCGTCGTCGAGAGTCCGGGGCGATATTGAAGTTAATATCGGAGCAACGCGAAATTAGATTGCGACAGCCGTGTAAGCCCAAGTCAAAACCGCTCATTCAAGTTAAAAGACGGTTCCTTAAGACCTTAATACGCGTTGCAGTTGCAATCTCTCTCTCTCTCCTCCTCCTCGTCGATATTGCCGACGATATTGCGGCGCGCTTGATTCGGAGTACAAATGACTCACACACTCGCAAAGCCGGCTTGCACAATCGCGCGCTCGATCACGGGAAGAGAGAGAGAGGGGGGAGGGGGGAGATAAAGCCCGCGGAGAATAATTCTCCGCGGAATTTCCAGCCGACATAACCGCCGATGCGGAATATGAAGCTCGCCTGTCCGTTCGCGGACGTGGCCAATAAGTCACGCTCGTCCTCGCCGAATTGTTATCGTCCTTCCCTTCCGGATTCTCATACGTTAGTTCCATTATTAATAATACGTCATCGATGTTGCGCAATGACACGCCTCGTTCCGGACGCGACATAGCGGCTCGTCGCCGACGGTTCCTCGACGCTGCCCGAGTCGAAATTTTAGATCTACTTCCGACCCGAATTTTCTATCATCTGTAGGTTCTGGAGGGTCAGTGTAGATTGAATTTATGTGAAAATTTATTTGGTTCTACTCTTAACTTAGAAAATAGAGCTACAGTTTTAACTGGGGAGGTTGAATAGAATCAAACGAGGTTCGTATAAGCTTCAGAGTGACTCAAAGTAGACATTAAACGGAGT
Source organism: Dinoponera quadriceps (assembly GCF_001313825.1). Classification (NCBI taxonomy): domain Eukaryota; kingdom Metazoa; phylum Arthropoda; class Insecta; order Hymenoptera; family Formicidae; genus Dinoponera; species Dinoponera quadriceps. The sequence continues at coordinate 1,698,805 of NW_014555920.1, forward strand.
TTTCAGGTTGAGGATAGGATCAGAATCTCGACTCGGGTGCTGCCGATGCCGAGTCGAAATTTCAAGTTCTACATTAAATACGCGAGCAGAGGAAACGTCAAAGTACGAAATACATTCACTTGTAGCATCAAAGAGCGCAATAAGTGCTCTTTTAATGTTACAATGGGAATTTAGTCTCCTCCGGAGACTAAATTTTACTTCTAAATGAAGTGTTCAAGTGGAGAAAACGGCAATAACTTCTTCATTTGTAGCACCAAAGGAGCACAATGGAAGACTTTTCAACACTTTAATATAGAATTAGACTGTGAATAGAACTAAAATTTCGAACTCGGAATGTTACACGCGTGTCGGGCGACGCGCGCGCTACTTCCAATGACGTTTAACAGATGTTTAATGGCCGTGTGCGAGGGATTACCGTGACCCCGTATCTCGCGTTAAACGTGGTTACCCGCTCGAGTCGAGCAGAGCAGGCGAATAAAAGGAGACTCCGAAACACGGGGCACTCGGCCGCGCGTTACGACGGTTACGGTGAAGACGGAGGCTGTGCTTTTTCGTTTACAGCGGCGTCGTGGTCACTAAGAGGGAAACGATCTTTATCTACGCTCATTAAGCGAAGGTAGCCGATCATTTCGGAGATAATTTGTCATTTGTGAGCCGCCGGTGAGCCTATCGTCGTAAATTTTACTCTCGTGCTCACGGCTACCGGGCCGTGATGTTTTTCGGACGCAAGCGAAACGGCATACATCGCGCCCTCGTAGGTCAGTCGGAAATTTATCCCAAGCGGGAGCCGCGGGAAGCCTAAGACCCCCGTATTAATGGCCGTTACTTGAAACTTGCCTCGAGTGAGATATCTCGGGTCTGAATATAGAATTGGAGAATCCGAGTTTCTCGGCTGAGAATCGCGATCATAAATGTAACCGCACACGCGTCATACTGTGATCGACTACAAAACTCGCAAATCTAAATTCAGAGTCGAGTATCTCGTGCGAGATAAGTTTCGTGTTACGACTGTTGACACGACTGTCGATGATCTTACCGGTAACCGAGGCTATGGTACTACCGCGTCTCATTAACACGTTGAGCGCCACGCGTATTTCTAAGGCAATCCCGTTCAGGCCACGCTCGCCGCTTAGAAGCGCTGGTATTGCCACCGATGGCTGACGTGGCCTAAACGGAAAGTCTAGTGTCAGCCACCGATGGCTGACGTAGCGCTCAACGTGTTAAGTTATACATAAAATATAATTGATTGCGCGTGTAAAAGCGGCTTTATGGCCAATAAAGAGCCGATGAAACGAGGTGGAAAATGTACGCGTCCCTACATAGAAAAACAATCAGTATCGAGGCTCATTCGCCTATGCGTAAGCGAGAATATCAAATCTTTACATGAAGATAAACTGTATACATTCCTGTAAATCAACGAGAACTTAAATAATGATGTCAAATGAACAATTGGAAATTCTTCCCGCAATTCTAGCACTGTAATAACAATTATTCTTCGATAATTTATATAATAAAATATTTCCATTTTTTTATAAAAACTATATAATACGTTTTGCTAGTCTCCCTTGTAAATATTATATATTTTAACATATTTAAATTTCCATGTTTATTACTTGAATTAATTGTGACGGGACTCAAAGATTTCTACGTAAACAACGGGAATTAACGCGACAGTAATCGTTTTAACACGGACTTCTAAGAGACTCTTCCGATCTCGGACGACGAAGGCACGCGTGTTGTCGCCTTGACAGCCTGAACGTCACCGAGGCACAACTTTTGACAGGACCTCCTCCCCGGGAGGATCGCGCGCCTTGGCTTTCTCACGTTGTGCAACGCCGAAAACGGCTCTCGTGCGTCATCGCCGAGAAAGAATATGCGGACGCGCGAGGGCAGCGGTCGGCTGCATGACGCATGCTGAAAAGTACGAGACAACGACATCGTCGCGGGAGAACGGTGGATGCGCGGTGTGATGCATGCAAAAGATGCCGGCGGGGCGCGATATCGCGATGCCCTCCGATGACTCTTCTGTAATCGCGGCCGGCACGGTTAGATCCCGGCCGACGACGACGAACAGCGTGTCGCTGCTGCGGCGATAGTAAAACCGATTGTTTTAACGCCCGGGTGAAAATAGAATCGCCGTTGTCGTTGCGCGAGTTGGCGGACTGCCGAGTTCTGCGATTCGATTTGCTCGAATTACGGGCCGATACGCGCCGTGAGAGGCGATCATGGTCAGGCCGAAGAGGGAAACGATTACGTTACACAACGTGTGGGTTGTTGTTAGTCCGACTCTCCCACCGATCAAGAGTGAAGGATCCCAAGTATCGGGATCGCGATTGGTGATCGCCGTGCGCAATACCCGATGAGAGAACGACAGATCTATTATAATCTCGTGTACAATTGTCTCTCTCGCATCGGATACGCGGCATTTCGTGGAACGATTCCCGCGATTGTAAAGGTTAATAGACAGGAGAGCGGTGGAAGAGGTGGAAGTTAAATTAAATACCGGTGGGAAGGACGAGATCGGACAGCTTAAGTTGAAATGAAATGAAGGTTCAACTGCGTCGAAGAAAAAAAATTTGAGAGATCCCCGTCTCTCTCTCTCTCTCTCTCTCTCCCTCTCTCTCTCTCTCTTGATTTTTCTCTCTCCGGCGCATACATAATAAATGTTTATTTATAAAGTCGACGGAGCCCCGTTTCGTGCGTTCTCTAGTGCTATGAATACCGTGATGTTTTGAAACAAAAATATCGCGTCTGCGACGAGACGAGGAAAACGATTAAGAAAAGAAAAGAATCGAAAATAGAGGGAGAGGGAGAGAGAGAGAGAGAGAGAGAGAGAGAGACCGACGCGCACGGATTGCGTAAGATTTTTCGAGGATGGTCGCGCGGAGAACTGGTTGGTGAACGCGTCTCTCTCTCTCTCTCTCTCTCTCTCTCTCTCTCTCTCTCCCCCATTCGCGGAGCGAATAAATAAACGGAACTAGCGCAAGTTCGGCACGACTCGCTCAATTCGGACGGGAGAGAACGAGGACTTTTGTGCGTCGTCCGGACGATGATGGGCGCGTTCGCTCGTCATCGCGAGCGCGAAGATCTGCGCGATGGGAGCGGAGGACTCGTTCGTGCACTACTTGTCGTGGTCGTCGCGCGCGTGACGTCAACGCCTCGTTGGCATGGCTTCTTATCGCACCGAGATACAGCGGGATAATCGAATCCACGAGATACCGTGGAATTTGCATGTTAGCGTTAACGCGTCGCAGATAAACGCGAGACTGCTCTTGCGAGAGAACGACGGCGTGCAGCATTACGAGTATTAAACCTGAGACGCGAACAAGAGCTTTCCCGTGCAAATTATCCTTAACCTGAGCTGAAGAACCGATCGGGATATTGCTTCGGGATTGTTCCGAAATTGTTTCGTCGTTTTTCATCAAATTAGCGTATGTAACGTTTATTGTATTTTCAAAAAAAAAAAAGATGAACTCTCTGTTAGTCGCAATCGTAGTCGTTATTTTTCACCGATGGTGTATCTCATAGATACACTAATTTTTCCATTACTTTTCTCTGCTTCTTGAAACAATTTTTCTTTCATTAGCTAGCTAATAGGCCAATAAAAGAAGTAAAATTGGCAGCACGTGAAATTACCAATGCTTTACGTAGCTTCCAGCAGTAATTCAGCCGTTGGTGTCAGAAGTTGGATACTTGTGTATTGACGATAAGCAATTCTTATTACAACTGAGCGAGTAAATTAAAACTACTTTATCTATCTTTTTTTTCCGCGCTTTATATATGTCGTCTCGATTACCTCAACAGCCAGTCCCAACCAGTTTTTTTTACACGTTCCGTTCGATCGCATCGAATACAACAATTATATATCTTCAGCAACCGCGTGTCAAGAACTGAGTTACCAGTGAGAGATATGAAACGCAACATCAGTAATTGTCGCTACTGCCAACTTCATCTCTTTCACTGCTGGCGGCCAAATCTGTTTTGAAACATACCCTTGGTCGATGGAGTTGACAGTACAACTATAATTCAGACCGAGTAACTCAACCTGTTGAATTCCAGTTGTTTACGATTTCGATCGTCGGTTCTATTTTCTCTTCCGCAATGAGAAAGCTCCAGTTCCCGAATGCATTGTATAGCGGAATCTAATTTCCCGTCTTGATCCTGAGATACACGCCTGACGTGAGGAAATCTCGTTTTCCAGGCATCGACGATCGACGGCCGTCGGAAAGGCGCCTGCCTGTTCTGCCAGGAGTACTTCATGGACCTGTACCTCCTGGCGGAGCTGAAGACGATCTCGCTGAAGGTGACCACCGTCGACATGCAGAAGCCGCCGCCGGATTTCCGCACCAACTTTCAGGCCACACCGCCGCCTATCCTGATCGACAACGGCGACGCGATACTGGAGAACGAGAAGATCGAGCGGCACATCATGAAGAACATTCCCGGCGGGCACAATCTGTTTGTACAGGATAAGGAAGTGGCCACTCTCGTGGAGAACTTGTTCAGCGTGAGTCTCGCTTTTCCTCCTTTTAATCCGGTTGATGAAAGTGAAACTAATCGGGCGACCGAACTGTTGCCACCGTTGAACTGTGTCTATTTCGCTCTCTTTCTCTCCCACTCTCTCTTTCTCCAACGAGAGACGAGAAACTAGCATGCCAGACCACGCTGACCGCGTTGCTCGCTTCCTTGCAGAAACTCAAGCTGCTGCTGCTGAACGCCAAGGACAAGGACAGGGATCCCAAGTCGTCGTCACTGATGGCGCATCTGCGCAAGATCGACGAGCATCTGGGCCGCAAGGGCACGCGCTTTCTTACCGGTGACACCATGTGCTGCTTCGATTGCGAACTGATGCCGCGGCTGCAGCACATCAGGGTCGCCGGCAAGTACTTCGCCGACTTTGAGATACCGGACACCCTGGTGCACCTCTGGCGGTACATGCACCACATGTACAGGCTCGACGCTTTCTTGCAGAGCTGCCCGGCCGATCAGGATATCATTAACCACTATAAACTGCAACAGGTGAGGCGCCCCCCCCCCCTCTTCATAATTGCCGACCGATTGA
>NW_014555920.1:1703895-1732147 GCF_001313825.1 Dinoponera quadriceps
TAATTTACGCACACGTGTGTCTCTCCCCCCCCCCTTCTTACTTTCTCGCTTTCTGCCTCTCCGTCGGTGACGCAACTGTTTGAACGCGATAAACCAGTGACTTCTCCCCACGTCGACGTGTGTGTAATTATAATAGTGAGCTTTCCATAAACGTTTCGCAGAGTATGAAGATGAAGAAGCACGAGGAACTGGAGACGCCGACCTTCACCACGAGTATCCCGATCGAGGTCAACGACGATTAGACACACCGTGCGCGCGGACCCTCCTTCAAAGTCGGGTCTGCGATCGCGTGACTTCGATTAGACATTGAGATCGGCCGGCCTAGCGAGACGACGACGAGTCGACGCCTCTGAAGCGGAGTTTCAACGGCACGCCTTTTTTGTAATTTAATAACCAGCAGCAACGAAAACGACCGATAGAATCCGTTGGGACTCCTCCCGTCTTTCCCAGCTGCCGAGCTCTCGTGGTCGTCGCCGCGTCATTGATCGGTACATATTTTCTACTAATCATTGTTAGAATTGTCATCGAGTCTTTCTTCTCTCTCTCTCTCTCCTCTCTCTCTCTGTGTATCTTTTCCTCTTCCTCCCCTCTCTTTCTATACCTTTGCGAGGATTCAAGTCACATGTGAACGAATTAGCTTTTTTACCGCAAGCGACGCGAAAACATATACAAGTGCATTTAAGGCTTTCGACAAATCTTACAAGTGATTCTTAAAGTATTCGGTCTCCTTCCTCTCTTCGTTGCTGTACTTTTCCATTACGTACGACAGGTGTACGTAGTTTTGACCTGAGTAGTATTAGTAAGATTTCAATTTGCTACTGTTGATTTAACGATTGAGTTTATAACGGAGGAAGCGATGGTTTCTCGCCGTTCCGGCGAAACGAACCGCGGGAACCAACACGACGAATGCAAAAGAAACGTATGCGTCGAGCGGAAAAACCGAATTGGTGCCATTGTTTAATGATTTTGGGGTCTTTGATAAAATTGATTCTTTCGCATAGCGGCGTAACTGTTATCATGTAGGATAAAAAACGTAAGTGAACTGAATTAGACTACGAAGTAAGTACGAGACGCGTTTCGTTGCTGTTTCCAAGTTGCGAGCATAAATGTCATCTTGTACTTTTAGACTTCTTTTTCATCGCCACCGCTCCTTCGTGTCACGCAAGTTGATGAGAACCAAGATACTTAAACATGACTGAGTCATTCGTATTAACGAATTTAGAGGTACGGTGTTCGCGGAATCGTAAACAGGTCTTCTCTTTAACACGACTTTTTAGGGGTTTTACGCGTTATCGTGCGTCCGGTGCATTTTTTTCTCGATATACGTAGAAAAAAAAAGGAGAGGCGTCCATTGCGAAACACGCGATTCAGAGTGCGTACGTTTCTTCTGAATTCCGCAGCGTAGTACGACGCATTTTGTTATTCTCGTTTCATTGTTAACACGTTTACATATTGAGTTAATAAATGAGGTGAAACGAAAAACGGATATCGCGAATGATCGATGCTCCATGACGTTTCTCTCTTTTCTCTCTCTTTCTCTCTCTCTCTCTCTCTCTCTCTCTCTCTCTCTCTCTCTCTCGAGTCGGGCTAGTTGGAAGCATTTAATTAAAAAAAAAAAGGAGAACATCTCGACACCACTTATTTCCACTAATACACGATCCACTGTGCTCTAAAGGCAGAAAACGAAAAACGAGCAACTGTGTCTACTCGATATTCCGTATTAGTAATTCTATTATAATTATTATTACTATTATATATTATATATTATTATTTTGGTTTATATACCCGTAGAAATGTCAATATACCAGTGTTTACAGTAACATTCGTTACACCCTCGTTATTCATCACTGCGAAAATGTTCGACTCTAACAACTCCTTTTGTCCGTACTACGTGATCTGAATTATCTATTGATGAAAATTAAATGAAGATCACTCCGTAAGATGTAGAACAAAGAATTTCCTCAATATGTAACTTTAAATACGCTAATTGCGCGGATTGTCCCTATTCCCGAGTATTCGGGTACCCATCTATCGCCTAACTTCACGGATATGGTTGGAGTATTTCCGGATAATTCCTGTGTAGTCAGCTACCCGGGTACTCGGATTGATCGGTTTTCTCGAGTATTAAGCGAATACTAAAAATTATTGATAAAAAGAGCGTAACAATTACGTTCCTCTCCCGACACGGAGAGGATGCAAGATCCGAATATAATTTACAGAGCCAGGTTTTCCAGCTTTTGTAACAGATAAGTTAAAGACGCTACGTCACAAGGCATAACATTAATATATACAACCCAGTCTGTAAGAAACATTAAATCAATCGTTTAAAACATTGATTTTATGTGAATTTTATAAATATTTTGACACTTATATTTTATTAGTGTATTTACAAATTTGTTACTTGATAATATAATATTCCGGAATATTAAAATCGTAGTGTGGAAATATTATTTTTCATGTTTGGGCCAAATACTGTTAACAATGACGTTGCATACAATATTAAGAACTATATATTTGAAAACGTTACAGGTTAATGAGATGTCATTGTAATAATGCTACGTTAATGATTTTTTGCTTACTGGATATTATATGTTATGTCATATATTTAATTAGCGCCTTTTCGTATATTTTTACACAATACTCGAATATTTCACGTGATCTTTAGTGTCCGGGTAATAAGAAAATCAGCTAACTTGGGTACCCGGATATCACCCTCAGTTCTGGGAAATACTCCGCACACTCGGGGTATTAACTGGGTACTCGAGTACTCTGGTGTTGACGGCACAAGCGAAGGTAAGTCTTAAACGCGTTAAATAATCGCAAGTATCGTTTATCTGTAATGACGCGACCTCGCCGCTTTTCTCTGAGGTTCTCCAGCCTCGACTCGCGTTCCCTCACTTTCTCGCCACTAGATCGATCTAATTTTCCCCGCGGCGGTCGGTATTTTTGCGCGAGTTTCCGGAGGACTCGCGCCGGACGAGATCGGGCGCACGTAGATACATATGAGAGAGAAAGAGAGGGAGGGAGAGAGTGCGCGCCCGAGTCTCTCGTACGCGCTTTAAAATAGCCCGCGCGTTCCTGCCGTCGCCACCCCCGCGCCGCTCTCGGCCGCGTGACTGTGGCGAACTATTATGACGCGTCTTCCATTCATAAATAGGATGGCACTTGTCGGCGCGCGGCGGCCATCTTGACTACGTGATCGCGCCAGTTTCCGTGGACGTCGTTCGATCGTCGCCATCGTAGCGCGGCGTTCTCGAAAAAAGAAATCCGTGCGACACTCGCCCGGGGAAAACCTCGCCCGTCGTGCGGCTCGCTCGTCATCGTCGTCGGTCGATCTGGTGCGCCTCACGGGAACTGTGGCGAGTAGCGCGGTGGTCGGTACGCAGTGCACAGCTGATCAGTAGCCCCGACGGACGGTAGCTGCTCGGCTCGTCGTCTCCGCAAGCCTGCTCCTTCACGATAACGTGAAAAAAAACGCGGGGAGAAGCGAGGAAAGGAGATAAGAGAGGAAGGAACGCGCCGGAGGAGAGGCTGGTGCGCGGATCGGCCGCGTGCGTCGCGATCGTGCACGGTGACAGGTGAAAACCCGAAAACGAGAAGGGAAGAAAGACGAAAAAAAGAGAGAGAGAGAGAAAGCGAACGAGCGAGCGAGCGAGAGACAAGACAGAGAAGACGCGAACGAGCGAGTGTGACAGAGAGCGTGAGCGAGGGCGCGCGCGCGCGAGATAGAGAGAGCGAGAAAGAGAGAGAATTCGCTCTGGTGGACGACAAAGCGCGCGCGGATCCTCTCGGCGAGCGACCGGAGTGCCGTTGGCCCCTTCCTTCTGCTACGCACGAGGAAGAGAAAGAAGAAGAAGAGGAGGAGGAGGTGGTGCACAGCAGTAGCAGCCGCTCGTCGGACTTTTCCGATGGTTACCGTCCGGTGAGTCAAAACGTCTACTTGTTCGGTCGTCGCCGGGACGAAAGTTCGGGTCTAAAAGCGGCGCTCCTCAGGCCGTCGTCGTCCATATCGATAGAGATGAAGACGACGACGACGACGCCGCCGCCGTCGTCTCGTCACTCGCACTCTTCGTCGCCGTGAGGAGCGAGGGAAAGAGGGAGCGCGCGGCGGAGCGCACTCTGACTTTTACTCGCATCCGTCGGACACCCCACGCGGCACGAAAATACACCTGCGATGGAATGCACTGGATGGATACACCGCAATAACAATGCGTGCGTGTTCTAGAAATTCGGGCATTGTAGGGCCTCTCTCTCTCTCTCTCTATTGCGCTTTTCGTGCCCTCCCCCTTCTTGCTCCTCGATGAGCCTGCGGGAACGGACGGGTCTGTCGAAGTTATTATGTGGTCTCAAATGGTATTTCGGCGACTGTGATCGGGGATCTTCGGTGAGGACGAAGGAACGGGGCGAGAGGAGGATTTGCAAGGTCCGTCTTGGAGATAAATGTGATTGCAGCCCGTTCGCTCCGTCTTTATTGGTATGCTTCTGCATTCCACACGGGATAAATAATAATAATAATAATAAATATGCGTTCTCTCGAATCTTTGTCCTTTACAAATCGCGAGGCTCTTTCGTTTTCTCGCCGAAGTCCTCGACTTCCTCTTGGACGCTCTACATCGTGTTCGTCAGCGTCCACGCTGAATTGTGCTTTCTCGAATGTCGAAATTGAAGTTCAAATGTTGAAATTTGACTTTGTCCGGTCGCAAAATAATTGAAAAATATAAGAAATTCGAATTGCCGGGTCTCTTTCGTGTTACCGTTTGTAGTGTTCGAATTTACGTTCCCGGAACTCGCGTCGGTTTCGATACTTGCGTAAGTGACTTACGACAATCTTGTTTGGATAATCCACTGTAAATTCCCCAATGACGAGGAAAAAGGAAAGAGGAAAAGAGAGAGAGAGAGAGAGAGCCGTGATTTGCATGCACGCGAGTAAGTTATTACGTGTTCGTGTAAAAACGCGAGCTATATGGTGAAAACGCAAACAAGCTGCATGAGATAAAAAATTTGTATAAATTAAAAATTCACATGTAAGCAGGGATATAATTTTGCATGAAAATAAAGCTTGTTTACACACGAAGAAGTTTTATGTAGTTCGACGAGAAATATATTTTATTATTCAAGATTAATTTTCATAAATTAAGAGGAAAAAATTGGATAGCAATTGAATAACAAGAATATGTTTTTCGTGGAACTATATAAAATTTCTTCGTGTGTAAACAAGTTTTATCCTCAACTAAAATTGTAAATTCTTGCGCTTACATATGAGAATATAAGTTTCGAATTGATACTAATTTTCTTCCATATAATATTTCTTTGACATACCGATAATCTATCAGGTTGTTCGATAAGTTTATAAGGATTTTTACGAAGAATCCTGAAATGATATCTTTACAGTTAGGCATAACTTTATTATCTTCGCTTTTTTCGATGATCTGTCATAAAAAAAGAACCGTCAGTACACAAAAAAATTAGTCTTAAATCAATAAAAAGAAATAAATAGATATTCTTATACATAAGCAAGAATATTATAAACTTCTTAGGAGATTTTTGTTTTGAATTGAGTTCAAGTAATATTTACATCAATACAAGTCATAATTCAATCAAATCAAGACTAAAAATCTAAGATCATAATATTCTTTCTTATACATGAGAATATATATTCTTGACTTGAGAATAATTTTTTCCTGCCAGAATTCCGACGTTCCTGCGAGCATTCCGGCGCTCCTTTGAGAATTCTTCAAATCGGTCAATCGTTCGAAACAAATAGTTTTGCACAATTAGCAAATTTATTGTTAAAGAGGAGGAAGAAACCTTAGTGGAAGTACAAAGCAATATAACAGCGCAATCAAGGATGAGACGCGAATTCCATCGGACACGGGAATTCTCGGGGCGATTATCGCACTTTGGAAAAGAGTACGTTTGCTTTCGCCGTCGATGCGCCCGTCGGTAGAAGCGGCAAATATTTATGGTTCTTTCTCTGCGGGAGTGAGCGAAATTTGCGCAATCGACGATAGATTAATCACCAAACACGCTCGGCACTTCTCTGCGCGAATAACTCGACACTGGGTCACGCGTGAATTCTCGCGACGGGTGGAAGCGTCCCCATTAGTACGTGTAATTCTTCCTCGAGGGGGTGCGCGAATTGCGAATCGTGATCGTGAGAGTGGCCAAAGTCGCGTATCTTTCGCTCCGAGACTTTAATTGAGACAAATTTTAAGGAGATCCAACGTGAGACACCCCGTATGTAGGCGGCGACGGCGGTGTTTGCGGATTCTCCCATGTGTGAAAGAGAAAGAGAGAGAGAGAGAGAAAGAGATGGAGAAGAGGAGAGAGAAAAAAGTATATTATTTTCAGTATATATAGGTGGGTGTTTATTTTTGCCGCGCGGTCGCGACTTATCGCGGCTCTGCTTAACGTTAACGGTGAGTCCCTCGTCAATTATTATTCTTGGTTCCTTATTTTCGTCTGGTGGTCGACTTGACGCCCCCGACGTACGTTAAACTCCACGCCACGCGGATTAGCCGCCATCAGGCCTCCACTCCATGAGACGTCGAACGCGAGCGTGGCGTCGCGACGCCGAGAGAGATCCGTCTTGACGAACGAGACGGACAATAATAATGATATCACAATAGTAGTAATTACGTAAGATTTCCCTCGGATTTGGGCGTGACACGATCTTCACGAACATATCGGTCAATGGCGGAAGGATCGTGACACTTTTACACCTCAATGCACTCTTTGGCACGCATCCGTTATTCACTGGGGGAAAATTGCTTTTTTTTATATTTTTCTCAACTACAAGATTGCAACGCTTGTTTACTGTTTTCACTGAGCTTCGCAACACATCAGTATCGGATGGAGGAATTGGTGTTTCTCAGTAATTTTCCGAAGATAAATTTTCTCGGGAAAAAACACGGATTTTTCTTCCAATTTTTCGGGGATCTTTTTCGGTTTCTTATCTTCTTTGCGGAAAGAAACAAATCAACGTGGCAGGTTTCCAGCGAACACGTGAATTTTTTTAAACGAATTTTTTCACCCTCGGTTGAAGAAACTGAAGAAATCCGCGGAAAGAAATGGAAAAGAATCGGTTATTTTCCAAGCCTTCAAAATTATATGCAAACTTCCCTGCACTGACCGCGTCTGTAATATCATGTTTACATTGGAATGGATTTTGAATACCGCAGTTCTCTCTCTCTCTCTCTCTCTCTCTCTCCATCTCTCGCCAGTAGCTACTCACAGCTTATTACGTTCGTGCGTCGCTGCTAATGAGAGCTTATCGCGTGCAATTAGCCGGCGAGGCCGATGCGAAGCAACAGGTGCCGCCGCATAGCGCCGTTACGCGCTTTGTAATTTTAGAGACGCGCCGCGCCTCGTCATGTAATTCGACGGCGGCGAGGATGTGCAAGGCGAAATCGCGACCCTCGGATTCGATTCCGAGAGATTTTCCACTCCGCCTTTCGTTCCCTCGCGGGAGAAGATTAGGCGCAAATCGCGCGAGTGGCTCACCTGTGTGCGCGTGTGAAAGAAAGAAAGAAAGAAAAAGAGAGATGCTCGCGGAACCCCGTCGGACTCCTCGTGGTCGCTCTCCTCCGACGGCTCCTCAGTCGGCCTCGGATCTCGTTGGAAGTAGCCGCGGATTTCCGCGGCGCGTAAAAATAATTTCGCGGCGGAATAAAAGAAAACAAAAGAGGGGCGGGGGGGAGGGAGGGAAGAAGAAGGGAGTGCGAGGCGTGTGGAAATACCAACGCGCGGAATCCGTCGCTTTTCCTCGTGTTTCTTACACCGGGGCCCCGGACGAAAACAGCCCCGGCGACGTGCTCCGGCTTGTGCGTGCGTCCGTGTATGTGTCTCTCTCTCTCTCTCTCTCTCCCTCCTGGGTATTTCATGACACAAATATCTTCTCGGCAGCCTGGAATTCCGCTTTTCCTTTTTCGCTTGTCCCGACGAACGGCGCCTTTCGTTCTCCTCTTAAAACGTGTCCCCGTGTCGCCGATAGAAACGTCCCTGCTCGCCGGCGAATCGTGTCTCTATCTCGCGTCCAAGAAGTCGAGTTTCTTTCTCTCTCTCTCTCTCTCTCTCTCTTTCTGTCGACTGTCTTTATCAACGGCACATTTTGCTCTCTTATTGGTTCTCTCTATCTGTCGAAACACGGCGCTCCTTTCCTACCCGCGAATTCTTCGATTAAATTGAAATTCAGGTCTCCTTCGGAAAGCCTGACGGAATAAGATTCGACTTTTGATGATTCGCTCTCGGATAATATCCCACTGAAATTTATTCTCAAATTAGTAGAAGTTCAAGTTTCCCTCGACTTATCGTCGCGATGTGTTCACTGCTTCGCCGCATTTCCCGCAATCTAATCAGTCGAACGAGTTCGTCGCAGGACACCCGCATCCGCTCAATTGCGTCGATACCATCGTTGAGAAAAAAAGAGAAGAGGGAAAGGAGAAGCACTTTTAGCACGAGCGGTTCGGCCGATCGCGCGAGAATCGCGAAATCGGGGAGCCGGAACGAATTCGCGCGGCCACCATCTTCGAGAGCGCTGCCGGCTGCCCACTCGCATTTATTTGCATTTCGCTCATTTAAGTATAGACTTGTTTTCGAAAATCCCGAGGAGGAGAGCGGAGTTACTTGCCAAAGACCGTCACAGAAAGAACAGAAACGGTGTAGTGAAGTGCCGGTCCGGTGTAATGATGGACGGGCCGAAAGACGTAAGGAATGAGAATATTGCCTCGTGTAGAAGCTCACGTCGTGAAGCATGTCCCACTTACTCTCACTTAAACGCGTAAATAAAATGTATCTGCCAGGTAAATACACCGTGCATCCAAGAGCGAGAACCTCGTCGTCTGAACGTCTGCGAGAAATTCGCGGGGCTTTTTTTAGACGGACACACTCAGCTACGCTGAGAGAGAAATACAACTATTTTCGGGGACAATATCCTTCTTTTTTATTTTAACCACATAAGAATACCAGTTGCAACATGCGCGTAAGGTTATTGTCATCGATCCTATAGTAACTTACTAAAAAGATGGTTTTCTTGAATTTTTGTGGTTAAAAAAAGGATATTGTCGTCCTCGATAATAACTATATTTTTCCCTCGGTATACGTAATCGCAACTTATCGAGTCGAGAATCGACAGATAAGTGGATAGATAAATAAGTAGATAGCTTTGTTAGATTTGTTAGAGAGATTGATCGATGGGCACGGACACGGAGAAGACGCGATCGACATTGCGTAGGCGAGACGAACGCGCCAGAGCGGACACACTTTTCTCCCTCCGATTGACGCGTCACTCAACCTGACCCGCCGTCTCGCCAGGTGCGAGGAGACGGAAGAAAAGGAAACGGCGGAGAGAGAGAGAGAGAGAAAAGGATTATTAATTCCCACTAGCACTTTATTTTCCGCCGCGGTGGCCGCGCGCCAAGTACGAATTCCACGCGGCGACGAGACTTTTTCCACCCCTCCGGGGAGCCTTTTCCGATCGAATTGGCGTGTCGTACGCGCCGTTTGCCAATCGCGAACTCGCGACAGCGGTTAAACGCACGTTCGTCCCAAGCGAGCGTGCCGCGTTAAATGACAAAGGAAGTCGACGGTAGTCTACGATAGAAAAAAAAGTACATTTTTTCCATTTTTCTTTTTCTTTCATCAGATATCATTCATGCCGATTTTTCAGTATTTTTAGAGCCTAATTTATTTGTTATTTTGCAATATTTTTACCCGATGCTGTGTTGCATTTTGCTGTGTTGTTTTGTCTCTTCTGTTTTTTACGCAACGTTTTTTCATACTCAGGAGTGTATTTTTATGTATATTTTTATCTTAGGTTAATCATGTGATAGATTTATTATCTGGGGATAATAGACGCGTATTAATAGTCGTTACGTGTGGAAACTGTGTCACGTGAGATCACTCGGATCTGAGTTTTCCAGTCGCGTCGCGATTGCAAATGTAATGTCGGCCATCGTATGATTCAACTGAAAAACTCATACAAATTCAAGTCTGCGTATCTCATTGGAAACTGGTTCCAAGCAACGATCATTAACGAGCGTTTTCCACGCATACCGGCGCGCATATACACACACACACACATACACATAGCCGGGCGTCTTTTTTCGCAATTAAATTTATCTAGCAAAATTTCATCACGACTATTGGCGGGAGTGAGCGCGTGGCACGTTCCTCAGTGCCGGCTAATTATGTGGCACTCTTACGTGGCACGCCGCACAGGTGTCCACCGTATTCCTACGTAGCTGCCAATTCCACGATGTAACGGGTGTCGTGGAGCGATCGACCGCGTGGGAAATAGATCGGACCTTCAAATTGGCCTGCGCGGATTTTGGCAGTTTTCGACGAGAAAAATCCACGATGACGTGACATCGCGCGCGCAAGCGCACGTGCACTCTGGATTCCTTCTCAACGTGCGCTCAGTTGTTGCTTCTTAGTTGTGTGTAACACGTAATCGTGCGATCGTAAACAAGGGATATTTCCATTCCGATTCTGAAATTCAGATTTCTCGCTGTTGCACACAGACCGGCCATGACAGTCTTAATATTTATTAAGTTGAGGGCCGTTAAAAGTTTTCTATCACATATCTGCATTCATGTAACGGGTGAGTGCAAAAATTCGTGCCCGATTCCAATAGATGTCATTGGGAAAGTTGTATAGCGTCATTGATTGTTATGTATACGTATTGCACATCTATGGGCGAATGACATATTTAATGGTTATTTGAGTGAAAGACTCGTATGTTTTCATTGGACACGAATTTTTGCACTCACTCAATGTTATTCTTCTCATAGCCATAAATTCCATTTCCTCCAGCCAAAACGCGTTTGGTTCGTTCACTGCAAATGCAATCAAACTTTTTTCCCGTGTGCCGGTCTGTGTATTTGTCAGATCGGCGATGGTGTCGATTGTACTTTTATTGATTTTTACGCGGAAAAGCACGACAGCTTGACGCACGGAGAAAAGACCAGGAACTTCTCGGCGATCACCGTGTAGAAGGAACGAGGGGATAACTCACTTCGACCTGCGCGTTTTACTCTTGAAAAACGGGTCGGCCGGCCGGGTTTATAAATACGAGAAGATATGCCACAGAGAGAGAGAGAGAGAGAAAGAGAGAAAGGTTCTTCCCTGCGACGCAGGGGCGAAGGGAAATCCGAGTTCCAAGAGTAACGTGTCGCACCTGTCGGACTCCTGAGAGGGGCGCGTGAGCGCGAGGGAGTCACTCTCGACGCACACGTGTACACCCTTGACGCGTTTTCCGGTCGCCAGGTTCCACGGTCTCTCTCGTTTTTTTCTTTCTCTCTCTCTTTCTTCTTCTCTGTCTCCCTTCATTGTCGCACGCGTCGCGCTCGGGGGCAGTCATCGCCGATCGTCGCATCTTCGCACTCTTCTCATCCGCCTTTTCTCCCTCTCTCCGAGGAGGAGGAGGAGGAGGAGGAAGATCTCGCCGACCGACGGAGAGAAGCGTTCGCGGTCTCTGGACGCGGCCCAAGTCGCTTATCCAATGAATTACAAAATCGCCAGGTTTCTGGGAAAACTTCCGGATCGCGGTTAGTGTGCGCGTCTGTGTTCGCGTTATTACGAGCGCTCTTGGCTCGTCGTCTCATTATCGCGAGCCGCGACGCCGATGGCCATCGTTACAAAAGACCCCGCGAAGAGCCGCGTCGACGGCCGTTAATAGCGCGAATCGAAACTCCGACCCCCTACCGACCGATTCCGACCGATCGACCGACGACCGAGGACGCGCTCGCCGAGAGTGCAACGACAGTGTACTTATACGGCACCCGCAGGTAGGCCCTGCCAGGAGGATGGGGGCCCACGATGGGGGAGTGCCACTGCTCTAACATCACTATCATGCAGCTGTTCCACGAGCTGAAGCAGCAGTTCCCCGCGCTCCCTGATCACGTCGTCTCCCAGTGCATCGCCCAGGTATACAGGTGGCCTTGGTCCATCAGGAGTGTGGCCCTATCCCCACGTTCCTCCCCCCCCCACTCCCCCTCTCGCAGATCCCGCGGCACGATTACGCGGGAGACTCGCTCGCTAACTTCATCATCGATTCCCCCCGGATCGCCGGCCGATTTAACGACTAACTGTGTCCTCCCGATCCGCCTAACGTCGTTTACGAACGTTCATTTGGTAACATGTAAATGTACTACCGTCTGTTAAGGTGGAAGCACCAATGGACACGTACCTATTCTGGACATTCTTATTGTCTTGGCCTTTAAATGCGAATATTGAAAGTAAGCATTTAAATACCAAGAGATCAACAACGGCCATAGTTAAGTGCGTGCCCAACCATACTTTCATCGCATAGTATTCTCTAGATTTCTTGGGGTGAAATTCCACTCGATAAAAGCAGTGATCGGCCGAGTAAGTAACAAGGTAAAGAGTAAGTAAATAATCGACTCACTGTCACGACGAATTGGAGTGATTCTTCACTTATGCAGAGTGAATTCTCTACTGAGCGAGATCGTCGAGTGAATATCTTCGCTCTAAAGCGACGAGTAAAATATTCACTCGTATGTAGTGAACATTTATTCGAAGCTCGGAGTGAAATATTCACTCTCGCGATTCCGAGTAGCAGGATTTCCACTTCATTATCTTATAATAGATCTTTCAGTATCTTTTAATATCCCGAGCCGAAATTTCAGTTTCTGCGTTAAGTCTATTTAGTTCTACATTCAGTCTTCGAAGGTCTCGTATTGCACCTCCTTTCGTGTTATAAACGGCAAGATATTTCCGTTTTCTCCACTTGAAGACTTAATGTAGAACCAAGTAGACTTGATGTAGGGATCACAATTTCGCATATTAATTTCCTTATCGCCTGATCGAGCCTTCACTCGTCCCCCTCGAGGTTTCACCCCGAGAAACTTAAAGAACGCTGCCCCCCCCTCCTCCGCATCTTCCTTCTCCCTCGACTGTGTATCATGCATCGCTGAAACCACCTGCACGAGCGTGGAACCTGTGTGTGTGTACGTTCTCGAAGCACACGCGACGTCCCGAAACCAACGGAGGATCCCGCCCTCGCCGTCATGGGTCGGCGAAGAGGAAGAGAGGAGCCGGCGTGGTTTCGGGACACACCGCGTACATCGGACCCTGTACCCGGCACATGCACATACTCGCGAGCGTGGCGAACACGATTGAGATCGCACGCACTTTAGCACGCCCGGTAAAAAGGACCAAGACGAGAAAATCTCGGGGAAGAGTCTCTCGCGCGAATAGGAGAGAGAGAGAGAGAGAGAGGGAGAGAGAGAGAGAGAGACTGCCTTCTCTCACTTCACGCCACGTCGTCCTCCGGGGAATCGTCGGAAAGTTCGGAGCGCAGAAGTGGAGCTGACCCAAGGTACGTGTGCGTTGCAGAACAGTCACGACCGGGAGACATGCGCGAGAAGCCTGCGGGCCACCCAGGAGTCCCGTCCGTCACCGGGCGCCTTCCCACCGCCGCCCCCTTGCGCCGGGATACAGCAGCCACTGCAACCTCAGCAAGCAGCAGCAGCGGGAGGAGCGCCGACGGAGCAGCAACGCGCGTCCCATCAGCGTTGCTGCGCGATGAACCAAGTGCAGCGCGGCAACAACGTCGTCGGACGTCCCCATCGGCCGGCGTCCTTGGACATCGGCATGACGCGCCGGTGCCCACTTGCCAGCTGCAGCCGCGCCTCCGGCGCGACGCCGGCATCGGCGAGCGCCACCCCGACGTCCGCGCCTGCCGCCTGCACGTCGCGCGGCTTCTTCGACGACTGCACCGTCAATAGCGCCGGCAACGCCAACGGCAACGCTACCCCCGGCTTCGAGCTCAACGTCAACGTCGCCTGCAGCCCCGCGGGCAATCGCGGTAAGCCCGTGTGGGACTCCAGACGTCTCGGGGATTGGAAATTGGAGCTCCACGAGCCGATTGCACTGAGAGAGAGAGAGAGAGAGAAAGAGAGGGAGAGAGAGAAATATCTGGCATTTGCGCATACCGAACATTTGGTAGTTGTTACGTTGTTAATGTTGTAATATTGTAAATATTGTGTATTTCTAGCGTTTGGCATCTGGCATCTGCGACTGGAATTGCGTAGTGAATTCATGGTAGAGTCGGGAAAGCTATTTAAGTAAGCGCTACTGTGATGTTAATGTTAATAATCTTACATGCTTAAAATTCTCCCCTTTATTTTTCTAACTTATCAGAAAGTTAACTTAATAATTTGTAATTTATAATATTGCTATTATTTTTTTGTTAGAAATAAAGAAATGTGGCCAGTGTAGAAACGACAAATTTTAGCTGACAAATTTTAGTTAAATCAGCCAGCTTGTTCTCTCGGTGTAATTTCGATTCTTGGCTCGCTTGATCCCGATTGGTCAAGGTCTTGGGTCCGCAATCCTCGATCTCCAATATCTAGTCTGACACGGGCTTTCACGGACAAGTTCGTTGTCGCGGTCGAAGAAAGCGCGTACGCTGAGAAAAAAAGAGTTATTAAGAGTTTATTTGTGAAATATGAGGTTTATTTCACAGGAATAAACGTTTATTTAAATACGGCGAGATAAAGCTTGATTCCTAAGCGAATAAACCGATTAATAAGAAAATTTAGGTATACACTTCACAAAGATATATATTATATATATCCCGTCATCACGATCAAATGTTTTTTTCTAACCAATAAACATCGAAGAAAATATCACAAGAAATATTTACTTCACAAAATTTCAATTTCTTTTTCTCAGTGTATGATGATTCTTTCGAGTCGTACACTGAAAGAAAGATTTGACAACAAGTACCAAAATTTGGTTAATATATGCCGAGCAAATGTTTGATTCTTGCAACTAAATAATGTAATCCTAATAATAATAACTATAATATAACTAATAATAACTATATATAGTATATTATACAGGGTGTCCCAGCATAAGGAGAACACTTAATATCTGGGGAGTTTAAAATAAGGGGACTTCAAAATCAATCGGAAAGAAATAACCATAAAAGAAATTCTCTTTCCACCGTATTCCTCTTTCGGACAGTTCAAATTGTGCTCTAAACACATTTCTCATATCCTTAAAAACCAAAGAGATACTTGGGTGTTCTCTTTATGCTAGGACATCCTATATAGTACAATTTGCAGTAATCAAACATTTGGTCGATATATATTAACCAAATTTTGGTACTTGTTACCAAATTCTTCTCTCAGTGCAGAAATTGAAGATATGATGAGATTTTTTCTCATGTAGGAAAATTTTTAATCAGTGGAAACTCCCCCAACTTGTTCAAGTAGCGAATTATATGTATATACATATACTATATATATTATATAATTATATATATATATATATATATACATATTCGACTTATTACGCACTTTTTGTGCGTAAATATAAGTCACGATGATCGAGCGCTAATATTGAGTGTAAAAAAATGCGACGTGGACCGAGATGGTGTCGAATCAAAAGGAATCGCGGATACCTCGCTCGTGGTAATCTCAGAGACGAGGAGACAAGACTAATGCATCGTACGGGTATCGTGAATAATCAGACAGAAGCGGTTTGTTGGGCAACACAGAACGCGCGCTCTTCTCAAGAAGGCAGAAAATCGTTTCTCTCTTGCGACGTGTCCCTGTAGACTGCGGACGTTGTTAGAGATCTCATTCTCATTAGCTGTCATAAGGTATGCTCTCATACGCTCATGATCATCCAAAAGTCACTCGGACCAGTCAAGGTTCGCAAGTTCGATACACCGTTGATCCCGGCAGAACCACAAACATACCGTCGACTTCTTTTGATTTTAGCCATCGGCTCTAAAACCGACCACGCGTAGAAGTGGAGTAGTAGTGGAAGGAATACATATTTTTTTAATAATTAAAAAGAAAAAATAAAAAGATAGATAGAGAAAGAAAGAGAGAGATGCTCATTCGCAATTTCACGTCGACAGATTTTCGAACGGTACCGACGATCGGTGCCTGTAAACGAAGCGACCTCGTCGTCGTGCCACGGCCTCATTACGCCGAACCTCTGTTAGCCATCGGGAAAACCGGCGCGCAGATCGATCACACCCGAAGCTATACGTCGGTCAGTTTGACCCTCAGGCCGCCCTCCTCCGAGCCGCAAGCACCGATCGATATTAGGTCGGAAGGATCGAGCCTGACTTACTCGACCTCGTCCTTGGATCCGCGCGGCTTCCAGAGCCGCCTGCAGATCAGCATCGGTCCCGGGAACGTCGGCAGCGTGGCGGCCGCGAGGATCAGGCCACCCATAGTCCCGAATCGATCCACCGACCCGATCAGACCCAACAGTCTGATACCGCCGACTCAGATGAGTCCGCAGCGGCCGCCTGGTACGTTTGTTTTTTCATCCACTGTTGGTCTAAGCTTCTCGATTTGCCGCGTTTGCGCAGTTTAATTATCTCGGAGAATATATTCGTCAAGGGGAACTCGGAGAGAAGAGAATGTATAAACTTCGTGTGCATTTCGCGACACAAACTCCGAATGTTTGTTCGAAATAGGTATGAAAATACATTAGAACGTCCGGATATCCATACTTTCCGTGTCTACTTTTCCCAGTTATCTCGGAGATTGTATTTGCCAAGGTGAGAATTTCAGAGGAGAGAGATCAATCAAACGTTGTGCAATGATCTTGGAATAAATTAAATTATAATCTATTCTTCTCTGAACTTTGGGGAAGAGAAGAGACATTTATATTTAATGGGAAAGCCACGTATGTGCTGAGATAAACAAAATTTGGACTTAAACATCACCGTAAACAGCAACGTAACATCGATGTTATAATTCTCCATCCAACGATATAATTGTTGCACGACACGTTGTATCGTCTTTGTAATGTCGTGCGTGAAATTCGACGACACCGATGTTATGTGTTAACCAGTGTTTGCCGACGGGATATTTCGCGCAGAAGAGAAAATATGATATTTCTGTTCGCTCTCAATGAGCAACTAAACGTGTGTGTGTGTGTGTGTAGGACAGATAACATTTAAACAGCGATAAGATTAAACACGCCCCGAGTCGATGGTGGAGGGCCGCTCCTCGGAGTACATTCGCGCGTGTGTCGCGTTTTCAGGGCTGCCGGCGGGACCCCCGAGTCAGCTGCCGAGGCCGACGACGACGATGAGCGCGCCGACTACGCCCTCCGGGCCGTCGACAACGAATATCGTCCAGACCTGCAGTCTCCCGACGACGCCTTCCGCGATGAGCGGCGCATCCTCCCTACAGCAGCCTCCCTCCAGCTCCGCGGAGAAGCACACGCAGACCGCCTCCGATCAGAGATTATCGCCATCGAGCCAAGGTAGCGTCGCCGTCGTCCCCGTGAACGTCCTCTTCCGACGTAGCCGCGGCGGCGGCCCCGCGTTAACGTTCCCGAAATCCGCCCGCGCGCGTATATTTACCTGGAAGTCATTCGGTCGCACGGTACGCTTCGCCCACGCCCGGCCAACGCCGAGAGAACGATATTTACGCATTCCTGACCCCACGCTCCGGTCTATATATAGCCGCACCCGCGGTTACAACTACGTGGACCACCTGATCCGCGGTTTTTTTGCTCATCGGGGGGAGAGCGGCTACTGACGCGTTTCCTGGACGTCGTCGTCGACGTTAAACAATCGACGCACCGTGCTCCTCCTGTTCCGCCTTCTCTCTCTCTCTCTCTCTCTCTCTCTTTCATACACTCGCTCGCTCACTCACTCATATATGCGTTCATTAAAATCGTCCTCTTGATCTTTCAGTGGCGGAACACCAAAGGGCATTGGTCGAGGCGCAACTGATCAGGAAGGAGAAGCTTGCCAAGGAGTTGAGGAACGAGAAGGGACGACTGGAAGTGATGAGGAAGGAGCTGCAGGCGCTCGCCAGACCGCAGGACCCTTCGGTATCTCAAGTAATCTACGTTATCTCTTCTTTCCTTTCACGTCGTGCATGGTATAAATTTCTAACTGACGTCTTCAAGGCATCTGAAAATAGTAGAATGTCCTAGAACCGTCTATAACCGTCTAGTCGTAAAGTGTACAATAAGACGTGTAAGCTAATTGATCAATCACAGTCGATTATTCGTGGACTGTAGAAGACCGGCCATAATAGCCGTGAAGTATGCGATAAGTGTGCAATAAGACGTAAGCGATAAGCTAATATGACCAATTGGATTCTTGCAGTCTAAGAATAACCGACTGTAGCTGATCGGTTATTAATTAATTAACTTACTGCTTTTATAGACGGTCTTGAGAATCCAATTGGTCAATTATCTTACTATTTACGCCTGCATACTTTACGGCTATTGTAGACAGCCTTTTATACGATTTCCACACACCTCTTGAAACTCTTAGCTTGATCGGAGTCTGCCAAAAGTCACCGACGACCAACTCGGACTACGATTACCTCAAAGGCGTCTTTGAGTGATAGATAAGGCGGATGAATACCTTAAGGCGTCTCGACGCGTCTCACCAGAATAACGTATCTTAACGCACCGACCTTTTTCAGGAGCTAAAAAGAAAGCTGAAGAGCGAGATATACCAGCTGCAGATCGAGTGCGACCGACTCGCCGATGAGGTGGATCAATGGTCCGACACACGAGGTACGTCCAATCAATTCTATCGCGCTGTTAAAAAAGAGGAAAGTCGCCCTCGCGGCTTTCCAACGAACGGCTGTATAGCCAGTGCTTGTGACGACCATACATACGCATGCATGTGTATACAACACTTGCAGTACCATTGGGCGAGACCAACGAGGAGTTCTACCAAGGCATTTATACCGGCCAGCCGTTGCCGACGAGACTACTGGCGAGTTCGAATCCGCCGCCGCCGTTGCCGAACCGGCCGCCAGCCTGGCTGCCGGAAGGCCGCTCGGCGACGATCGGGCAGCACGACAACGACCGGGAGGAGCGGGACGGGCCGTCGTGGGTCTGCAACATGTGCACCTTCGACAACCACCCGCTGATGAGCAACTGCGAGGAGTGCGAAATGCCGAGGCTGTTGGACAACGGCAGCGCAGGTATGCAGCGACGCGTGGCGCCGCTGCCGAGGGCGAAAGTCACGCCGAGCACGCCGTTGGCGGCCGCTAACGCGAATGCGAATCGGGAACTTTGTCTGCCCTTTCTGTCGGAAGAGTAACCCCGTTGTCGCCTAACAGCATGCCGTCCGTTTTGCGATGTGTCCCGCGTGAATGTTCGACCGTACGGATGCGAATAATCGCATTGATCGAGTGTGCGATGAAAAATGCTTGAGTGAAAGTGATATTTGAAACCACCTGTAGTTTTAAGAGACCGAGTGAGAGGGGGAGAGAAAAAGATAGTGTATGCGTGTGTGTGTACATGTATTGTTATAGCAGAGTTACAAGAATTGTACCTAACGACGGTTGATTGATTATCCTTTTAGCATAATAAAGGAGAGCGTAATACAGGAGAACCTGCGCCTTCGCTCTCTCACTTATTGAAGACACATGTGTGTGTGTGTGTGTTCGCTGACCTTAACGTCGCATGATGAATTTAACGTGATCCCCTCACTCGCGCACGAATTCCCCCATTATGCACACCTCCAATGCGTTAACTCCTAAGTCGTTGTGGCGTAATTAGTTTTTCTAGCGACAATGATTGTCCCGGCTATAAAACTCGAGGTAAGAAATACATGCATTTCATACTTTCACTCGCTTGAGACGAGTTGAGACGGAATGATGTGTATATATATCGTGGAAGATCGAAAAGCGGAACGCTAACATCGTTTTCTGCAATTTTGCAGGGGAGACGCAGGATATTCACATACGGGTCACGCATCATCACAATTTCTCGCCAAGGCGTGAGTATATTCCTCGGCCGCGATCGAGCGCGTTACTGTGTCTTCGCGAACGCTGAGACCAAAAAAACGGAAATTTTGTGAAATAAATCCAGGGCATTTTCTTCGATATCAGTTCGAAAAAGATTTAACCGCGATGACGGAACATATCTAAATTTTCCTATTAGTTTACTTGCTGTGAATACAAATTTTATTTCATGGAAAAATTTTCAAGTCCTTTTCTCAGCGAACGTGAATGATTACAGCACTTTCGCTGGAAATAATCGCGGCGCTTTGCTCTTTTCAGATACCGTGCACAGCTGGGTGGTATGATGTGAGCTGAATTAGAAACTCAAAGAGAGAACCGTGTGTGTGTACATACGTTATTTAAATTAAATAAACAAATTGTACATATATATATATATATATATATATATATATATATAGAGACTAAGCGACTGTAATAGAACGGTATGGTTAATATAATTATTTATTTTAATTTTTTTATTTGCAACTGAGCGTACGTGTCGCGTTGTTAGAGTCGTTATTTAGCGACCATACAGAGAGCAAAGTCTCCATCTACACATTCACACTTTGACTAATCGGAATTGTTCTGACAATTATATATATATATACACATATATATTTCTCGTCTTAAAAAAAATCTGTATACATATAGTTCCTCGCGTGGTTCGCACGCGTATCGTAAAGTGACATTCGCAACGTGCACAGAAGGTACACATCTCTTTCTCTCTCTCGAACATAAAAATACAACGGTACTTATCTCCTTAGACTCCTATTTGTACAAAATTATCGCACAATACTTAAAATACAAAGTATTTGTAATAATTGCAACGACGTTATCCCGTTATATGGCCGTACCCCTCTCAAGATTCAACTTAGTCTCGCGCGTGTACTCGCCATAGAATCTCTCCAGTTTCTGGTTGAACTTGGCGTTACGTTCGTTGATGTAATCGATGTCCGCGTCGTCGTTGTGCATCCTACGCCTGCTGTACTTTTCTCTCTTTGCGATCCTGCGA
Organism: Dinoponera quadriceps; assembly: GCF_001313825.1. Lineage (NCBI taxonomy): Eukaryota > Metazoa > Arthropoda > Insecta > Hymenoptera > Formicidae > Dinoponera > Dinoponera quadriceps. The sequence goes on from NW_014555920.1 coordinate 1,724,665, forward strand.
AAAGAAGACAGAAGGAATGTAAGTTTATAAAAGATGGTGCAATTTCGGCTGCCAAGTCGTTAGAATAGCTCACTGTTTCTCCAAGTTGGTGACCATCTTGTCGACCGCCTCTTTCCTGTCCTCGTGTAAACCGTGCAGTATGGTGTTGCGATCCCCGTAGAAAGCAGGTCCCAATTTTTCCTTGGACTCCTCGTACGCCTCCATATTCGGCTTAATATTCTTCACCAGCCTGTTGTACGAACGTATCGCCGCTTGTTCGTAATCGGAGAAGCCTGGGTCTGGATTCTGTTTGCTTCGCTTCTTCCTCGCTATTTGTTCCGCTTCTGTGGCAGCTATTTGTAATAATTTGTTCCGTTCATAATCTTCTCCCTGTTGAGTACACAACACAAAATGTATAAAATGCAATAATTTGTTAGTTTTAAAAGCTTGGAAAAATCCAGTTTTATTTTTGGTTCTTTTTTACAGATGAATAAAAAAAATAAGAAAGAATCTGGACTTTTTTTCTATTTTTCCACTAATTTTTTCGGTTTTTCCTAAGAAAAAATAAAAAAAAGCAGCTTTCAAAACCATAATTATATATATATATATGCAAAAATATCAAGATTACATAGGTAACAATAATACCTTAGCCTCAGCTTCTTTCCGAGCAGCTTCGTCCTGTATTATCCATTCAGCCTTTCTCTTACGAGACTCCCAATTGGCAGGTAGCTTGTTCCTCTTATCCTCCTCTACGACTTCCTTATGATTCTCCACTCTCGCTTGGTTCTGTCGAAACAACACGCTATAAGTTAGTCATAACAATAAATTTGGGTAAAATAATAGTTAAATTCCCAGCGATACAAACACTTGAAACTAAATCAACGTCATTCTTAAACAAAAGAATAAAGAACATTACATATACAGGAGCTTACATTTTTTTCTAATTGAGTAATAAAACTAACAAAACCACGGGTTATTCATAAGTTCGAAAACAAATTCCAAGATTTGTGAAATGTCTCGGAGAGGTTAGCTTTGATTGATTCGCAAATTTACCCTTTTAATGTGGAGATCCTTGAGTCTTTTCATTCTTTCCGCCTGTTTTGCTGTAGCGGAATCTGCGGACGATGCACTCGATATGGTTTCGTCCATCTCTGAATCAAAACAAAATATGTTTTTCAAGCAAACTCGTAAGTGCTACTTGTTACCTTTAAAACCAAATATAGAGTCTGAATCTGACGTGCGGGTTAATAGACCCGTTATATCTGCCGACTTTTAGTTCCAAAATCTCTGCTACGAAGCGCTACTGTACTTACCGAGGATTCGGAAACGTGACACAGTTCAACAGTGGGGTTAGCCGTTGTTCATTTCTCAAGTAGTATGACTCCACGAATGGTCAGGCGATCTTCCCCAGTATATTAATATAAAGGTAAAATTCAACAGGCTGTAACTTCGACAAAAATGACGATAGCAAGACGCTTCGCGAAGCATTTTAAAGCTTGAAGTTTCTACTTTTCAGTAATATTAAATTCGCAATTCTATTATTGTTTATTATTATGATAAACCGAGTTAAATGATAAATGGCGATTATTCACTATTCAACCACATCTTTCAATTGTGTTTTTATGCTGAAAATTAATTTCCGTCAAAAATATGATAAATGAAGTTCAAAGAGAAAACTTTAAACTTTTTATTCACTGCTTGGCGTACGTGGTGTTGTGGCGGCTATACTCTATCTCGCTTGCATGCGAGCTCGCCCCCCACCACACGCCGGCGAGCTAGTCTTTTGTCACTGCACGGCTAGTCTTTTGTCGCTGTACGGCAGTAGAACAGTGGAGACTAGCCCGCCGTTAGAGCTGCATCGTTCTAGTGTTTCTCTACGTAATAAAAGAGTCTTTCTTATTCTCTGTGCCGAGTACTCAGTGGGCACATGCCTAGATTCTTCCCGGGCTATCCCTTCTAACCTTCACAGTGGTACATCGATTCTTTTGTCTGCTGTGAACGATCAAAATTAAAATGCCATTTTTACTCCAACATTAAATAACTCAGCGCACTGCAATTTGCGAGTATGTGAATCAAAGAGGCAGATTCGTGCTTTTACGTGATATAAAACACATTTGTCTGTTTTTTTTTTATTTATACGAAGCAGGTCGGTAAACCTTATGACAAATTTTAGCATTTGACGGATCTTGATTTATTCTCGTGTAAGATTGTAAAAATTAACACTTTGCGGGCCGCTGTCACGCTGACGTGACTTGCTCGCCAACGGTTATCGGCCGCTGTCACGTTGGCGTGACTTTTGAAGGCGAGCAGTAGAACCTGCGTGAATCTCGCCGGCGGCAGCGTAACGGCGCTTCGATAAATGCGCGGCCCGCAAAGTGTTAATTGAATTTGACAAACGTAAATATAATCAAAAACTAAAGACTTTGCGCTGCAAAATGTTTTTTGAACCATTTCATTAGCGTTATTCTTATGAAAGTTATTGCCAGTTAACCTTTGATTATTTTTGTAAACTTGATGTCTCTGGTTATCTTGTCATAATATATAAATGCACATATAATTTATCGCGTAATCAGCATTTACTTAAATGACAGTGTGATTGAAATTTCAATTTAGCTCTGTCTTAGAATTTTTATATCGATAAAGGTGACAAAATTTTATTACGTTTAAATAAAAATCAATCGAAATATAATAAATATGTCATTTTTTATTTCTTCGATAATTATATAACGCTATGTATTATTTACTGCATTACTGAGTTCGCATTACACTCGTTGCAGCTTACTTTGTATTTTAGTATCCGTGAAGATCCGATAAGCATTGCATAACCTCGCGCAACCTTTCTCGTATGCAGTGCAGTCGCAGCGCATCTACAAAGAACGATCTTAAGGAAGCACAAATGTTGACAGTTGTAACCGGGAGCACCCTTGCAAGAAGCGCAGCCGACCACAGAACGAGCAGAGAAACCAGGACCGGGACCAAAAACCCGAATGAGAGATTTTGTTTAAGTTTTATATTTACAATTCTAGTTTAGATCATGAGACGCCATTTTTGTCTGTAACAAATAACACATTATATTACACCATTATATTAGACATTATATGAGATAATATATTAGATATTACATTAGATCAGTATATTAAAGGACTATATGAGAGATTATATTAAACTATATTAAACCAAGTGCCACATTATAGTAGATTAAGTTTATTATTATAAGTAGCGCCTGTGAACCTGCACAGAGGAAGACGGCACAAGGTCATAAAGATGAGGAAGATTTCATGATAATACAAATAACAAGATTTAACAATACCAATTTGAAGAAATTGCAGGTTAGTACAACCACTGGCTCCAGTCGGCCTAAAAGTAAGGTTAGGACATCTCAAACACTGGCTCCGGTCGGCTAAAAGTAAGGTTAGGTCATCCCAGTGACTGGCTCCAGTCACTTAAGGAGCAAGGTTATATTAATCCGATCGACTGGCGACAGCAAAGCAAGAGAGCGACAGGCGCCAGCCGAACCGCAAGACAGAGATGCGCATGCGCGGGACCCATGGGGGTTCGCGGCTATTCGCTAAAGCTAGCCGCGAGAAAGAAATATTGTCACGCGCTGATAAGTCAGTTTAACGGAACAAGATATACGTTTTTTTCGCTAATATATAATTTTTTATTTCTCGAGGGAACTTCAATTTCAGTTCATCTCCTCCATCATAAGCTCGACGGTACCGATACCGTCCGGGATCTTCATTCCCGTCTTCAAGATCGGCGCCGCGCTCGGCAGAGCGGTGGGCGAAGCTATGGCACTCTGGTTCCCCTCGGGTGTGCGTTACGGCAGGATAATTACGCCTATTACGAGGTCTGTTCAAAAAGTATCGCGAATTTTGTGTTTTTTCAAAAATTATTTATTTATTCATGAATATCTATTTTGTCAAAGTAATCCCCGTCAGATATTATACACTTGTGCCAACGTTTTTTCCAATCCTCGAAGCACTTTAAAAAATCAGTTTTTGTGATCTTGTTCAGCTCCTCCTTCGATGCCGTCTTTATCTCCTCAATCGTAGCGTAACATCGTCCTTTCATGTGCCTCTTCAGTTTCGGGAACAAGAAAAAGTCACAGGGGGCCAGGTCTGGGGAATACGGTGGCTGCGGCATTATTAGTGTGTTGTTTTTGGCCAAAAATTCGATGCTGTTTTTGGTCGAAATTGAGCAATTTTGGTACGAATTTCGCGGCGACCCGTCTCATACCCAAATCATTAGTAAAAATCGAATGGCACGAGCCAATCGATATATTTAGGTCCTCAGCAACTTCTCTAACGGTGATTCAACGATTGGCCAATACTATTTTCTTCACTTCATCAATGTTTTCGTCTGTTGTTGACGTGCTCGGGCGTCCGGCACGCTCTTCGTCGTTCACATCTTCTCGGCCCTCTGAGAACATTTTGTACCACCGATAAACGTTGCTTCGGTCCAAGGTAGCTTCACCATATGCCACAGTCAACATTCGGAATGCGTCCGCGCACTTAATTTTGTTTTTCACACAAAATTTGATACAGATTCTTTGATCCATTTTTTGGAATAGGCAAAAATCGGAGACGAGCCAAAACACGTCCAAGCAAAACAGCTGTCAAAGATAAACTGAATATTCAAAATGGCCGAACTTGTCGGCATAAGTGAGGGACATGAGTACCAACATAACGCCACAAAAAAATCGAAAATCGAATATACGTAACCCGCGGAAATTCAAAATTCGCGATACTTTTTGAACAGACCTCGTTTGCTGTTACAGAATATATGTAGAAAGTAAAGAGCAAAGGAGAAAAAACGAGCCCGACCCGATTAAAAATCCGAAGAGCGACGTGACGAGCGAATCGCATGTTTGCTGGTCGAATCGCCCTTCGGGCATAAAAGCAAAGGTTCCGGCCCTCTCATGTTGAACGACGACAGGAAGCGAACGGAGGCAATCGCTGACTCCAAATTTCGCATCGTGGATTTCGGCTCGCTTCTACAAACGTATGTAGATAGATGCAACTGCGACAATACGAACGACGCTGTGTGTGTGTGTGTATAAAAGGGCCCCCTCCTCGCTCATATACAATCTAAGCCGGCGGAAAAATAAAAATGGAATGTATTTTCGAAATTGTTTCTTTTAATAATCATATAACAATGCTCGTTATATATTCACGATCAACATACATTACTCTTATCTATATGTTGCAAATTACATAAAAAAGATATCCGTTTTGCATTTTCTAAAATTATAAAAACGACGGTAGCAAAAGTTTCTTGTGTTTCTTTTTTTTTCTTTCATTCTTTCTTTCTCTGGAACTGGCGTTGCGTCAACGTCGGAGCACGTGTGCGGCGGCGGCGTTATTACGTTTCCTTACGGTTTTTTTCTCCTTTTTTCTCTCTCTCTTTCTCTCTCTCTCTCTCTCTTTTTTACGCTAAAAACGATCGGTAAAAAAAGGACGACGCGCGCGATGGCGATCATAAAAGTGTAACTAAAGTTTTTCCTAAGTCACTCTGCGGTCTCTTCGTCGGGAGGAGAGGTGTTTCTCTTTCGATTATCGGCGAGATTTTCTGCTCGGCATTGTTCCGCGAGAACGGCCGAAATTCCGTCGCGCTAACGGAGGAACACGTGTGTCACGTTATTGTGCAATTCTTATCGCGCGATGAATGCACTATCGGAGGACGAGAGCGCACGCGGACAACTACCGAGGAAAGAGGGAGAGAGCGACGGGCCCCCCCTCTTTGTTCGCTCGGTGGCTCGCGGCAGTCGAGGGAAAAAACGAGGAAAGATCGGTTTTGACTCTTCTCGACTCGGAAGGGGGTGTGGTGGGATAAACGTTACATTATGCGTCTCATTAATCTTTAATTAGATAATTAATTCACTATTTACGAAAAGTCATAATAAAAAGTAGTACTCTATATATTCGGTATTTCAATAATAATATTGTAATAATAATTATTATATTCCATAGCTTTGTCTGCAGTTATCGTCTATATCGGATAATTAATTAATTAATTCACATAATGTTATCTTCATCGTCGCGCGCGCGCGTGTGTGTATTGGGGTGTGTATGTATTATTAAACCGCGGCCTACATCATCCTCAGATATACGTTCGATAAATATAAAAAAAAGGAGACAAAAAGAAACAAAAATCGTATATAATATATATTTATATATATAGCGTTGCGTATATCTCATTCGCCTCTCTCTCTCTCTCTCTGTCTCTCTCGCTCTATCTATCTATCGCTCGCCCGTTCGTTCGCTCGCTCTCGCTCTCTCTCTCTCTCTTTCTCTCGCTCTCTCTCTCTCTCTCGCTTACAATAGTAAATCGCTACGAATGCCCCGCGCACCAACGCGTCCCTCCGCGGCACCGACTTCTTCCGTGCTACAATATTCTCGCACGCTTCCACGAGCAACCGTCCGTGAGAGAAATGCCTAGAATGTCGGTTGCAAGCACCATTGGTTGGTATTGTCGATCGACCGTGTGTCGCGCAAGGGTCCGACTATCATCGCAGCCTCGCGTCGCTCGCCCTTGCTCTCGGGCGCGCCACGGAGACGGCTTCAATCGTCGTCTTCAAGGGGAAGAGCATCGCTCGATCGTCCGTTTCGTCCTCTCTCTCTTCCTTTTTTTTTTTTTCTCTAACGTGTCGCGCACATTGCGGCGAGACGATCGGCGTGTTCGGCAATATTAACAGGACCTTCATTCTTCGTCAATAATTAAACGTCGCGGGCGCGCGCGCGCACGTACACGCGCGAGTCCTCGCGTTGGCGCGCGCAGCGTTCGGAATTATGTCTCTTCTCCGCACTCGGTAAGAGTTCACTACCACAAAGGTACACCACTTTCAGATTTACAACACTGCCCTAAACACAGCCATACTAAGCCAAATACTTTTGGGTTTTTGTTGTTTACGATTATTTCCTCATTTTCACTAGTAAAATCGTTTATTTAAATCTACACTCGATTACCGTTCCCCGTTTTAACTTCCACGCGTCACCTGTTTATAGTTTTTCTATTTTCTCTCATCTTTTCTCCTCTCTCTCTCTCTCTCTCTCTCTCTCTCTCTCTCTCTCTCTCTCTCGCAGCAATCCTTTCGCTCGTTTTCCTCTCGCTATTGTACACTTTCGAAAAGAAACAGGAGAAAGAAAGGAAGGAAAAGGAAAACCGCGCACAATCGAATGCGCCCGCGACTCCGTTCGATTTTCTACGAGGTCTCAACAGCCCGACGACGACGACGACGTGCAATACACGAAGCGTGTCCGATTCACGAAGGGGAGAAGAAATGCGGAGGAAGAGAGCCGGCGTGATTCTCGTTCCTCGAGAGTCAAAGCCCTTCGGAGGATCGGGCGTTCGAAGAAGTGTTAGACGCGTTTTTCCTCTGCGAAACGCGAGCCAACTGCAAGGAATGCGCTTTTGTAGGTGTTTTCATGGTTTCATCGAGATTTCCCGTCCGTGTCTTGAGAAATAAAAACAAAATGGAACAAAATCCCGGGGGGGGGGGGGC
>NW_014555920.1:1732176-1747004 GCF_001313825.1 Dinoponera quadriceps
GGGGGGGGGGGGGGCCCTGGTATTATGTACATGTTACGTGCGCGTGCATTCTCGATGATGTCGATGTCCGCCGAGCTATTTGGCGAACGTCGACGACCGCCACGAGAATCTGCAGGAGTAGCCGGCCGCGCACGTGAACAACCCGCTCGAGAATTTGGTCCACTCAACCAAGGTCGACCGCTGACCTTAATCGAGTTCTGCCGTGCGCTGGACGACGGTCATTCACCAGATCGTCGTATCATTCCCGTCCCTTTCGGTTAATTCGCCAAAGTGACTTGGCGGAGAGAAGAGAGAAAGAAGCGAAGACGGGAAAAAAAAAAAAAGGAAAAAGAAAGGCACCACACCAATCCGCGTGCTGTTGAGAGCTGTGTTCGAACGGTTTCGTATGCGCATCCGCGTGCACTCGCGAATGGATGGTACGCGCTTGTATATTGCGTGTGTACACATGCCAGCGTACGCGCTCGTGTGTGTGTGTGTGTGTGTGTGTACTACGCGTAATAAGTGCATGCCCGCGCGTTTTCTCAATGTGTCTCTCGTGTAGCTAGATTACAATACGATGGTGTTTCTTTATTCATAATCTTTACTTGAAGTTGCGGCAGCGCTCGCGTACGTACGGAACGCAACCTTACGATTGCTATGAGAATGCTTGCTTTGCGGTTAGCTTTTTGTTTCTCATGCTGGTATGTGTGTGTGTGTGTGTGTATGTCAGTTAATCCCTCGCATTCCGATTACGTTTTCCTTTTAATCATCATCAGCTGGTATAATTACATGATAGCTATATTATACAAAGTGTACTTCAAAAATATCCGACGGCCACGGACCTTTTGAAACACAACATGCTCACGCATTCCACGTTATTACTAAGTCATTTAAATAGGTGGTGAAGAAAATGGGGACTGAGAGTTGGGGAGGGGGCAGATGGGGGCAGCGGAGGGGTGGGGAAAAGACGCGGGTTAGAGGAGAAAATTACACTTAGAGCTTTACTATTATACAACACTGGCGTACTGAAGTATAGTGTGGTTCAGTGTGTTTTGTACGCGGGTGCTAGTAAACCCGTGTAATAACGCGTGTGAAATTCTCTCTCTCTCATTTTTTGCAAATATTACAATATATCTATTTATGAATTCATCATATTAATAGAATAATAATATATAATATAATAATAATATTAATAATAATAAATCAATAATCGGCAGGTAAATTAATAATCGTTATTATTCTATATCGTGTAATTAATAATAATAATAATAATAATATTAATAATAATATTAAAATAATAATATATAATAATATAATAATATAGTAATAATGCAATATGTACAGAGCGGTTTTCACGCGAGGGCCCGTATCGGATACGCTTTCGTAGCTACATTTTGATTGGACTGTACACGCATGGACCCTCAACTGTGGAAAAACTGTTTTTTCTCTCAATCCTCTCATCATCAAAAGTAACATTCATTATAAATCCTCCCAACGCAGATAGCGGCCTGTTGTGAATTTCTATTTTTTGGTTGCGATAACGTTAATTCGTGTTTATGCTTAATACGTTCTGTCAAGAGAATCACCATCATTCTCGATTTCGGCGATTTCGCGCGCTCGAGAATGCGAGTACCGCGACGTAATTCATAAAATTTCATGGCGCTAAGGTACATGTTAACCTTCGGCGGCCCATTTCGGGATCCTCTTAATAACAAGATTTTCCTTAAATGAACATATTACTTAACGAACTAGATTCTCTGCTTCACCTCTCTCCCATACATACAACACTAGTAGTTCCCCTATATCGTTTATCTTTCATACATCTCTCCTCATCATATATATCTCGCATCTCGATACGATAATAATGTTGTTGTATAATCATTGCATATACTTACTACACTCTAATAGTATTTGAACTATTAATTATCAGTTAACGTTAAGTATACACAACACATTTGTACGATTTCACTCAGCCTGCGCGAGCAGCAGCGAGGAAGTGTGGTGATGGTGGTGGTGGTGGCGGGGAAGGAGGGGTTTCGGAGGGTTTACGAGGGAAACTTAACAGTAGTCTCTCGATTTTGTCTTTAGTCTTGAATTCTTTTTTTCGTCGCTCTACTGGCTTTTCTCCCTCACGCTCTACGAGACCGACCGACCGACTGACCGACCGACCGACCGACTGACCGACCGACCGACCGACCAACCGACCGACCGACCGACCGACCGACTGACCGAACGAACGACGAAACGACTCGAGTCACTCGAGCCTATTTGAGCCGGGCCGTAGCATCGAAGCAGCACCAACGTGGCGTTCTCTCTCTCTCTCTCTCTCTCTCTCTCTCTATTCCCCTTACGACCTGTGGAACCCGCGTGAAAAGAACAATCGAAAGAGAAGGAACGCGAAACGAGCGTCTGGGTGTGTCGCGCTCTTTGGAATCGTGGACAGCGCGACGCACGTCTGGGGTTCAACCAGACAGTGCCCGGTCACTCGGCGAAAGCGCGGAGCACGTTGTGGGTGTCTCTCGTTCTTTCTTTCCCTCTGTATCGCGCGCGCGCGAAGGAGCGACGGACTGACCGTATCTATGGACCTGTTCCGCGGACGTTCCGCGTGGTTAACACGCGAAGCGGAAAACGATACGCGTCGCCCGAGCGTGCGCCGTAAGAGAGTCTTCACTTACATCGACCGACGCCATCACTAACAGTCACTACAACCCCTCGACGAACTTGGAGAGTTGGTCTTGTGGCGTCATCGGCGTCACCTCACTGGAGTCCGTGCCGCTCGCCGAGGGCGCCGGTGCCGGTGACGGATGGTGAGGCATAGCGCCGGGATGACCGGCAGGCGCCCCGGCTGCGCCACTCAGCTGCGAAAGCATCATCTCGCTTGGACCGGCGAGCTCGTGAGCGGGCGAATGGGTAGGTGTGCCGTGCGGAGGATGATGGTGCGGCGATGGCACCGGTCCGGAACGCGGCGAGGGTACCGGCTGATTACGGGGTGAGGGGACTGGTCGCGGCGAGGGGTTGGGCTGGGGAGATCGATTGGGCGGCGGAGAACGGACCGATTGCATCAGCTGTTGCTGCACGGAGATCCCCGGAGGTCCCATCACACCCTGTGGTGACGGTACGGGTGGCGGAGTTGGTTTCAGGCCCGGTTGACCGTAACCTTGCTCGTTGAAACCACCGTAACCTGGGGATGAATTCGCGAAATAGCCCATAGTGTTGTTCATCGGGGCTCCGTTGGCCTTGCGTGCCTCGTTTTCTATGGTACAACGATAGATCGTATGATTACCGAGAAGAGACGGCCTTATGGGCCGTTGCTGACCATACGGCGGCGCTGGTGGTTGAGTGAACGGCTGCTGCTGCTGTTGCTGCTGCTGCTGCTGCTGTTGTTGCTGCTGCTGCTGCTGTTGCGCCTGCTGTTGGGCCTGTTGTTGCCTCTGCATCACCATCATCTGCTGCTTGTACCACTGGGTCTGAGGCTGCACCGGCTGCTGTTGTTGCGCCTGTTGCGTCAGCATCGCCTGTATTTGCAGTCTGCCTTGCTGCTGCTGCTGCTGTTGAGCCTGCTGCTGCTGCTGCTGCTGCTGCTGCTGCTGTTGTTGTTGTTGCTGCTGCTGCTGTTGCTGTTGGGACATCATATGCTGCAAACCAGGTTGTTGTTGTTGAGGTTGATTAGGGCCCAATGGGCCGCCGACTCCTGCGCCATGTTGACCAGGTTGTTGCTGATGGACATTCGCCTTTTTATTAAGAAGACCGTATGGTAATAGAGGCTGTAAAGTCTTAAGGTAACGTGTACAGACATTTGTTTTTTTTCTCTCTTCAAAAATAACATCAACTTACCCGTTGTTTGATGAAAGCTGCCATCAGCGGCGGATTGCTCTTGAGTATTTGCAGTATTTGGTTCTGTTGCTCGGGTGTGTGCGGGCTTCTAAGAGTCTGCATCAACTGCTGCAATGCGTGCTTTTGCATATTGCTCTGAGCCTGTGGTCCACCAACCTGTCCAACCGGCCCGATCACGCCCTGTTGACGTGGTATTTGTGCGCTCATTCCCATTCCCGGCTGAGTTTGATGCTGTTGTTGCTGCTGCTGTATAAGTTGCGGAGTCTGCTGCCGTAAGCCGGGGCTTTGTTGCATCACTGCATTCGGTTGGTACCTACTGAAGTGGGGAAAAGCACGTGCGTAAAATAGAAAACACCTAAAGCTCTATATTTCTCTGTATATTACCGTACACAAATCTAGTCCTTTTTGAGTGTAGACTGATGCAGCTGGAGAACTAATGATGGTTTTCGTCTTCAGAGAAAACGTTCAATATTCAGTAGGTCGGTATCCAATATTTTTTTTCAATTTTTTCTCAACATTGTTTAATAGAGTAAAACAAAATTTTACCCTGTTTATTTATTTAACAGATTTTACAAATCGTTTAACAAAGAATACAACTATCATCAATGGTAATAGCAAGGGAAATTATGCAAAAAATCGAACTCTGTAAGAATTACTATTAAGACAATAAGAGAGAAAAGGAAGAAAGAGACAGAGATGTATCGTTGGGCCTGTACAGCTTAGCTGGTAGAGCAGCCGCTCAGCAAGCCAAAGATTCCGAGATCGATTCCCGGTCCAGTCTCTACTTGTCGTTCCCAATGTATTTTTTCTTTATCCTCAAAATTGGGAGCAAGAAGCATAGAATTAATTCTTGTGAGGGTAAACTTTATTCTCCAAAGACACACACACGAGCGCTTTGGGCGGAGGAGCATAACTAAACTAACGTCTTGCAGGCTCTTTGAGCTTGTCCACCTTGTCGTGTTGCGGCCGGCATTAATCGCGAAAGTAAAATACGCATTCGATCTTTGAGAATTCTGGCCATGGACTTATATAGTGTCTGACGCAAGCCGGTGCCAATTGTCACATATTTGTTGTTTAGCTCAATATGAACAAAAAAGTTCTCTACCATTTTGCAAAGAACCACGCGAAATTTCGAGTTATTTATTAAAGAAACTTTTATGCATGGCCATTTTCATTAATAACTCGAAATTTCCCGTGATTCTTTGCAAAATAAAAGACTTGTTTGTTCATATCGACCTAAACTGAAAGTATACGACAGATGGCACGATTTGCGTCCGGCACCTTGTATATACAAACTCCACAAAAAGCTGCAAAGACTTAATTAGAAAAGATATCCTGTTACCACAGGCACTTGATCTTTGTCTAGTTTTCTCCAATAGAAGTCAAGCTAAATAAAGATTGAATGCCTGTGGACAATGGAAAGACAAGGGAAGGGGAATACAGCTATCCTCCAATCTTGCCTTCATACCTCTCAAAAGAACGCAATCTGTATGTATAGTTAACTACAAAAAGATTGCAATATTTTTTTTCGACGTTTTTCGCGATTTCATATCCAACAGAAAAAACGTATCTTCTTAGAGAGAATTAAAAAAAAAAAAAATCTATTGAACGTGAGATGTGTTCCGAAACTTATCAAAAGAAAAATGCGTTGTTTTGCAACTTTTTTGCGACTAACCACACATATAAATTTATGTGACTAACCACATATAAAAATCTATAATTCCGTGGAAAAGACAGGCGTGAAAAACCTAGAAATAGCGCGCTCATTTAGGTTGCATTCGGGGAGCACGCACGCGTCATCCTATCTTTGTTGCTCATAGATGTACAAGGATAGAATGACACATTAGGGCTGATCAGGACTAAAATCTGTTTTGCAATACGCCGTTGTATATCGGAGTCGGAACGCAGCCGATGGTCCAATGAAAGAATTTATTTTTCGAAAGTAAATTCTCCTCATTGGACCATTAACTGTGTTCCGGCATCCGACAACTACATACGACGTCTATCTTTTCTCATGATTTCTGTTACTTTAATTTCACGGCTATTTATTAATTGTTTAAAGAAAAGATTAGAGGAAAGCGTCCGACCATTTTTACAAATGTGCTGAATCGATTACGAGTATGTTATTTTGTGCGTCTTTTTTTTTCCACATATAAGGGTGCTATCACATAAATTGGCACGATTTTCTTCGCTTATGACGTCATCAAGGAAGAACAGCCATAGCGAGTATCCAGGAGCTTTAATAGCGCTCCCCTCTAACGTACTCTTATATTTTCCTTACTATTTTACCTAATCTATACTAAACTAATTCATTCTACAGTCAAAAAGAACTCAATTGATGCACGGTACTGTACAATAAAAACGATTAGTTACAGAATGAACGATTCCAACTTAATGGAGAATAATTCATTTTTAAAAGTGAGAACATTCAAGAAACACAAGTTGAACAAATTTCCACTTACCTCGCCGTCCACTGATCCATTGGAATTAGATGCGTGCCGCCAGGATTCGCCATCTGAACCGGCATCGGTCGCTGCATCGGTGGCGGAGGCATTACACCGCCGGTTTGCCCACCCACGCCGACCCCCACACCGACTGCACTGGTCGGCGCAACCTTGCCGTAGTTGACGTGTGGTACTTGTTGCCTCGCAGCTTCCTCCTGTACTTGCTTAACCACCTGCAATACGTGAGCAGGCGGTGTTTGTGTGCCAGGCTTCAGACCAATACCCGGCTGATGCGGAGACGGCAAGTTCGTAGCGCTGACACCGGGCTTCATAGCGACTCCGGTCGCCATACCGACGTTCGTGGTCTGTTGTCCGGCCTGCATCGCGGCCATAGGTCCAGTCGGCCTCGTGTTCATCACAGCCATTCGCCTCCTGCGCACAAAGGCGAAGCAACGTTCAGTAAAACGCCCTATGACTGATACACGGGAAATTCAACGCTTGTTCAAACACCGACCTGAGTAATTGCGCCTGTTGCAACCGTTGCTGAAGCTGTTGCTGCTTAATTTTGAGTTTGATGTTAGAGCAGAACGGAACAAGACACTTATTCTCTTGGCAGTGTTTCGCGTGGTAACAACAGAGCGCTATCAATTGTTTGCATATCGGGCATCCGCCGTTCGTCTTCCTCTTACAATTCTTCGTGTGCATCACCACTCTCTTCATCCTCTGGCAACTTGGCAGACGGCAATTAGCGTCTCTGCACTGGCAACCATGCACCAATGACTGAATGCACCTTTGTATCGACAGTTTCCGAGCTTCCTGTATAAGTGAAAAAAGAAACGACGTGGTGAGGATCAAGATGTTTCGCTCTACAAAAGAATATTGATAAAAGTGACCCGTAAATCACCTGTGGATTTGTCTGTTTGGCATCGACTGGCGATGAACCATCGTCCAAATCAAAACCGAGTTTCTCCATAGGATGCGGATGACCATCTTTCTCTTTACAACTAACGCACAAGTCAAAATCCTATAACGAAAAGCAAAGTTTATTGTAAAGGTATGAATAAATCTTAAGCGAAAAGGAGAACGTATTACCAAAACGGGATACATACGTCACAAACTGTACAATGGTATCTAGTTTCCACGTGACTCTTGCAATTGTTGCAAGTATAAACAAATTTGTCTTGGCCTTGATTATGCAGCTCGTACAACATTGACATAGAACTGAACTTCGCTCTCCTTAGTGACGAGAATTCGTAATGCCTTTCTCTCGCCATAGTAAGAAAAGCGTCTCGACCGTCCATCAAATCACAATTAATTACAGGGTCGGGATCTTGGATCGGCTGAAAATTTAAATCAAAGTTAACGATCGTATCTTTTATAAGAGCTTACTCATGAAAATATAATTGAGACAAAAACGTACTGCCAAGCTGGCTGCACTTTGAGCGCTATGCAACCTGATGACGAAAAATACTTCCTTGTGTTTCTCCATGGTCGCGAAAATTTTTGCGGAAAGATCATTTCCGGTCTGAGGAGTGTTCGATTTCTTACTGTTCTTCCTTTGATTCGCTTTGGATTTGTTAGATTTCTTTGCCTTCTTTTGACCCTTCTTCTTGCCGTCCGGAGTTTCAGAATCCTCAGACAGCGAAAATATCTAAAAATACCAGAAATACATGTATATACGAAAGATAAAAGAAAAAGGCACATGTATATATGCAAAATGAAAAAGAGAAATGAACATTACGAGAAGGATTATTCATTTTCCGCGACTTACCGCGTTTGCCGCCGCAGCGGCGGCTTCCGCCGCTTCAGCTTGCTTCCGCTTCTCTTCTTCTTCCTGATCTAATTCTTTAATACTCTCTTCTAACACATTCGGCCAGAAATCGCCTTCAAAGTATGGCAAATCTGCCGCAGACGAAAGCCTGTCTTCCATAGCTTGTTTTAAGATATCCTACAAAACAAAAACATCGATTTATATACTCTGCTCGATGCATAAATAATGAAGAAATACTCGGCAGAAAAATGTCGCCTGCAAATCCTATGTTCAGTGTTATAAATGTAACAAGAACATTAGCTTTATCACAGACTTTTCTTTAAGTCTCATTAGACTCCGATACGATATCGAGACACATATCGGAAACACAAGAGACTAGATTTATGTGTAAAATATATCAAACACGTTTTTTCCCCCCACCTTGTAGTCGAGTACGATTCTCTCGACCATTCCCTTGTCCAACATTTTCTTATACCACTCCTGCAATCTTTTAGGCTTTGGTATTTTCTGTTCTTGGGGATGGCAGTGGAAAATATAATCGTCCCCTTCGGAAGGCGGACACGCCCAAATGTGCGCCATGGTATATCTAAAATTATATTTTTTTTAATTATAAATCTTGTATGTATATGTATAAGACACGTTACGTTCGTTAAACACACATTCTCTTAACAAAATTCTGATAGGTTGTTATATTGGTTGTTCGATCAATGTGATAATAATTAAATACCAATTGGGTATAACTTTTCTTGCAAACTGGACGTTGTTTAATTACACTTACCCAAGTTGCTTCGCGTAATCCAGATATCCCAGAAGGATCTCGTGGTATACAGCTGTACGAAACTGTCTAGGCCGGAAGAAGTGTACAGAGTCCAAATACGCGATGTAAACTCGTCTAGTGTTCGGCGGCGTGCATTCGCTCCCGTACTCTTGCACGTGCATACCGAAAAAACACACATCCGTGCCGTCGACCTCCTCAAATGCGAACAACGCCTTAGCGCGATAAGGGAACTCGCCGGGCATATCACCGTTTTCGACAAATCTACTACGCATGCCGGGCTTAACTTCAACCACTTTATCACTAGACGCGACCACTCTGATCGCGACCTCACCGGCACCGGCCTCTTTCTTCTTGAGGAAGTTGTTCACGCGCGTCTCGATATAAGTGCCGAGTTTCGTAATGGGCAATCGTTTGGCGTTAAACTTATTCTCTTTGCGTTTCTGACCTTTCTTCTTTAAGCAATTATCACAGGTAAATCTGTCGGAGGAAATGCGATGTTTGAGTAACACATGTTCTCGGAATTTCCTTAACGTACACGGAGAAAAAGGTTTCCTTGCATTTGATATATGTGTTTGTTTGACATAAACAATATAATTTAATGTCAAGTATCAATTTGAGTGAAAACGTTATTTCACTAGAGTAAACTACGTTGTTTGATAGAAAAAAAAAACATTATAATTAACAAAAAAATTTATTTTATCATACAAGGTGCCCCGTAATTATCTTGAGACATAGAGGTGTGGAGATAGTGTGGATTAAACTAAACAGGAAAATCATGTACAAAATTCGCAATAGTTAATAAGAAATTAATTAATCTGTACGAGCTAATGATCGCACAGGAAACAAGCCAGACTCTGTATAAAGAAAAATAACTTACTTCTGAAGATGTCTTAGCAACGATGAGCATCGATTGATTTATGGAGGCGAAGTAATCTAGCAAGCAGCGTGTGACATAAGGCTGCGCGCCGAAAAAATATGCATATCACTATCAGTTGATACGCATCGTTATTATGTCTTCAGAAGATATTTTTCTTTCTACATGTCCGACCTATCGTTCCCGCGTCCGCTCATTAACTCATACAGATTAATTAATTCCTCATTAACTATTGCGACTTTTGCAGAATGATACATGATTTTTTTGTTCAGTTTAATTCGTTCTACCTGTATATCACGGATCCCGAAATATTTACGATATATATATATATATATATATAATTATCGGATATCTTGTATGTTAAATATTGTTTCACTGAGACAAAGAAGTTCTTTAATATGTTTCCAATATAGTGTTACTTTTCAAATAATGTATTGCTTGCTAGTAATAACCGTTGTAATGTTCGAATGAAAATATAAAAGAAATATTTTAATATTTTAAGTTATATGACTTAAAGATATTTATTGTTTGAGAAACCAAAGAATCCTGTTTATTGAATCAAACATTCGTTTGTTTGCTTCATTCCAAAAGACAAATTTATCTTGACCAATTTGTTTAATAAATTTGTTCGGACAAATTAAAGAAATTTCATTAAAACTCAGAAGAAATCTTTTTCTCTATGTAAAAATATAAATAATAAGTACAGAAGCGGACGAGTTGGTTGGTTGCGACAACAGAATTTCTCAAAACTCCTACGATTGCTTAATATGTTATCTGCCGTTGTCACTCACCCTAATGGCCAGATTGATTCCATATGAAGTACACATATTTGATGTACTCTCCTACCGCAGTCCGTACAGGTAACAAAAGGTTCCAATTCCAAGTGATCATTCTTCATCTCCTGGAATTGTTCCTTCTTGATGGCACTGCAAAAGGAACACTTTTAAGAACCGCTCTTCCAAGCAAGTGCAACGGGTTACAATGAACAAATTACGCATTAGACTGTACTTACGTTTGAGGTTGTGCCGGATCATCTCCCAACGTCACTGTATCACCAGGAATGTCGTTGAAACATTTCTGACAGAAGGTGTATCTGTCGGAAATAAGACCATATGCCTTTAGACTATTATACCAATTACATTGTACACGTCGTGTCATTTCATCACAGAGTGCCATGCGTGCGTTTTATATTGCGTGAGAGTTCGACGAGTGACGGCCAATTTTATCCGTCTCACCGGACGCATCCAAGTTTCAAGCGTCAATTTCGAGAAGTTTGTTTATATGCGTACATTCGATTTTCCGTAGTTTTACACATGCATGCAATGGTATTGCCAATTAATCGTTCCGAATCCGATTTCGGTTTCGTTCCCAAAGGGTCATGCGAAGACATCGTTCTCGTTTTTTCAATTAGTGTTTTGCGAATCGGACGTTTCGTAATTATCGTTTTTTTTTTATTTTCGTTCGTTTTATAAATTTCAGGTTTCCAATTACGATCGTCCAATATCCAAGTATCGTTTTTTCGTAGTAGTAGAGTCGAAAAGAAGCAAGGGCGCAGGCAACACGAAGAGCAAGCGGCAAACAAGGATTTGTGTGCGCGTGCGCAACCCATGGTCAGAGCGAAGGTAACATACAAAGAAGAGAGAACAGTGCCATCGTTAGACGCACATCAATTCACACTTTAGTATTTATATTCTAATAATATGCGCATATACCGAAGAGTTATGTAAAATCAAATATACTCGTGGCATATCGTTTCGCAACTCTGTACAAAACTTTTCGATCCTTTGTGGCTCGGCCACTCAAGATTCTAATATACATTCCCCGTGAGAAACATATCTCTTAGGTACATGAACAACTAATATAGAAAAATCTAACTGTGCGAATATGTGTATGCAAGTGCGTATACGCGGATAACTGTTTTATAAATTACGAAAGAAAAAGATGTAGGTCAGGGTACTGACCTGCTTTTGCTAGTATTGCCAAAAGCAGGTTAATTAACCTGCCAGTTTAATCTAGCGTATTCGACGACGGGATACTTCTAAATTAGAAGTGCCCAGTGCAAAATGAACACGCAGTGGCCAACGCTTTCAAAGTGTCACACGAGTTTGACATGCATTCGTTATTCGAAATTTAAACCGTGTTATTCGAAAACACCTCGAGATATTATCACCGGTGTTTCTTCCATTACACGCATTCTAGTATTTACCGCACGTATTCGACGACAGAAACAGATGAATTAAATGTAAAATATAA
This sequence comes from Dinoponera quadriceps, assembly GCF_001313825.1. Lineage (NCBI taxonomy): Eukaryota > Metazoa > Arthropoda > Insecta > Hymenoptera > Formicidae > Dinoponera > Dinoponera quadriceps. The sequence continues at coordinate 1,744,110 of NW_014555920.1, forward strand.
AACATTCTTGATATTCACCCAAGCGCATTAACGCTGTCAATGCATCCGCGTTTAGCGTGTTTAATGGTCAAAAGTTGTCTGTAAATGGGGGAAATTAAAATAATTAAAAAAAAATATATATACGCATATATATAATTAATAAATTATACGTTTAAGAAATGTACATGTAACAGTCTCATTTGCGTAGTTGTCTTTTTCCTTTTCTTTTTTTCACGTAAAAGAACAGAAGACAAATCAACGGTCGTAAGTGTTACGGCGTCTTTATAAACGCGGACGCATGGGACAGCAGTAATGCACCCAATTTGTTCGCTATAAAGACAACTCTCCAAGTATACTGACCTATTCTGGTATGAATAATACTTCGCATCCCTGGGTATCGTACACAACTGCTTGCCATAGCAGCAAAGCACCTGCGGATTGAACGTGTATTTTCTGCCGCAGCAGTATCCGAGAGCTTGCATGACAGGATCTATCTCTTGCTCGAACACCTCCGAAAGCTACGATGAAACAATAATACAGTGAGAAACAAAAATGTCGATTATAAAAAAAGCGCAATTAACATAAACAAAATATAGGGGTGATTCGTATTCTCTTCAATAATCGCAATACCTTAGTACAATATCTGTAGACCCGAGAGGTCTTGCGATTGTAAAGCCAAGCATTGTCGAACATCATCCAGACGTCATCCACGTACTCCCACGGATCGCTGTACTTCTCCGTGTCCAGTTTCTTTTTGATGGTCGACAGATCCATGGGCTTCTTCACGATAGTCGGGTAGTCCGGTATGCCCAGAGCTTGGGGGTCTACTGGTTGCCGGAAAGGTATAGATTCCGGATCTTGTCGGTAGAGCTTCTCGAGAGTTGGCATTAACGCTTGACGTAGCTCGTCGGGTTTGAACAAGCACTTCTTCTTGTCGGTCGATGTGCCGCTAGGTTGTATCGGTTCCGGCACCATCGGCTTGATGTCGGCGGCGCTCGTATCCTGAGCGGACATAGGAGTCATGCTCTCCTCCTTTATGCTGGCAGGTTCCTCTTTCACCGTCGTTTCGTTCGAGTCTTCCTCCATCGGCTCGGTCTTGATCTCGGTCTTGATGGTGATCTCATTGTTCACGCTCTTGCCACAGTCCATCCGATGGTTCTCGGCGTCCGTTGGATCCTGCTTGATCTCCATTTTCATTTCCTTCTCTTCCTTAATCGTGTCCAGTTTACCCTTGTTGTTGTTCATCGGCGGACTTGGCGAATTATCGCGATCCAAGGCCGCCGTGATGGCGGCCATCTGCGACGACATGGACGTGCTTCTCGGTGCGTTCAAAGCCGCTCTCTCCTGCGAGGTCATACCTTTGCCCAGACTCGCGAGACCGGCGGGCGACGGCGTCGTGCCCGGATGCGGCGGCGTTTGATTAGCGGAAGAGACCGACTGATTCGGGGTCATAAGTGACGGGACCAACGGCGTGTTCGGTGTGGAAGTGGTGGACTGAGGGCCGTTGGTGGTCGTTGTCGCGGTTCCCGGGCTCGGTCCACTGGACGCAGGGGGAGGTATCGTCTGCGGCGTCGACGTGGCGATGGCGTTGTCACTGGGTGTAGAAGCTGACAACGGCCGGTTGTTGGCGAACTGTTGACTCTGCGGCTGCTGCGGCGTATTTTGCTGCTGTGGTTGTTGCTGTTGCATACTGCTGAATGGCGAGGGTGTTTGCGGTATCGACGTCGCTGGCGTGCTCTGACTCGAAGTGCTCGTCGGCTGCTGCTGAGCCGCCTGTTGTTGTTGCTGCTGTTGCGCAGCTTGAGCTTGAGCCAATCTAACTTTCATGAGGTCGGGGAACTGATGCTGATTCTGAATGGGAGAACTATTAGGTAAACCGGAAGTGCCATTAGACGTTGGAAATTGACTAGTTGTCGCGGACGCGGCGGTGGTGGTTGTTAAGTTGGTCTGTGACATCTGAGGCTGCCCGAAGGGACTGAGCCCGGGATTGGGCACCATATTAGCGTTGGACGTCGACTGTCCGTTTGGACTAGGACCCGGAGGACCAACCAAGATCCCTTGCTGTTGCGGTTGTTGCTGCTGCTGTATCTGTTGTTGAGCCTGAACCTGTTGTTGCGGCTGCTGTTGTTGCTGTTGCGCCTGTTGCGGGAATTGCATTCGATTGTGTTGGATCGCCATTCCAGGTAGCGCCGCCAGTTGGCCCATGCCTGGTGAGTGACTTCGCACGGTAGGTGGCACCGTACCGACTGGTTTCGCGGGTAGAACAGTTCCTACGCTGGGAGGAGCGCATGGCCTCAAGCCAGGGCCGGATGTGCCCGCGGGTTGAGGCTGCTGCTGCTGCTGTTGCGCCTGCAATTGTTGCTGCTGCTGCTGTTGCTGTTCCTTCCGCTTCTGCCGTTTTTCCTCTGTTTTGAAAATATACGTCGGTATTGGTCGGAAATGGCACACAAAAATTGTATTTTTCAAATTGATCGGTCGAATGACTCGAGTCATCCTCAAGTTCCTCGTCACTTACCAAGTTCCTTCTGGATCTTATAAATCTTCTCGGCTAACAGATGATAATATTCCGATCTCGAGTTGGCCATTTCGTACATATCGCCTTCGACCTTTCTCGCGTACGCGACCAAATTGTGCATTCGTTTGTCAAGCATAGCTTGCGGATCGGGAGTCGGAAATATTGCTTGTACCCTGAAAAAACAGAGAGGAAAAACTCAAAACTTGCTCGATATTGGTATGCGTGTATAAAGCGTATTTTACTAACAGTTTGTGCACGAGATGATTCCTGAGATCCGGAGTAACTGATTGATGCCACTCTTTCGTTCCTTGAACTGGTGTCGCTGTTACTTGACCCGGTTGAAGACCACCCGGCAATTGCAAATTTCCCAATCTGTTCTCCCCTACTACACTGGGTTGTCC
>NW_014555921.1:0-308 GCF_001313825.1 Dinoponera quadriceps
AGATGTGTGGAGACTTGAAAATAATGACGATTCTACTAGGTCAACAAAGCAGTTTTACAAAACATCCTTGCTTTATATGTGAATGGGACAGTCGAGCTCGCAATGAGCATTATGTAAAGAAGGATTGGCTACTTAGAGACAACTTTATTCCAGGATCTAAGAATATTATAAAACAGAGTCTGATACCTACAAACAAAGATATTCTTCCACCACTACATATAAAGCTCGGACTAGTAAAACAATTCATTAAAGCGATGAAATCCACTGAAAGCGAAGCTTTTAAGTATATCTTTGAAAAATTTCCAAAA
>NW_014555921.1:384-586 GCF_001313825.1 Dinoponera quadriceps
AAAGTTTTAGAGACGTTACAAAGAAATTTCTGGGCAATACAAAAGATCCTAATTATGTAAGTATTGTTCAAAATATGGTGACAAATTTTAAAAACGTGGGTTGCCTTATAAACCTGAAACTTCACTTTCTTCATTCACATCTCGAATATTTTTCTGGTAATTTAGGTGATTTTAGTGAAGAGCAGGGTGAAAGATTTCACCA
>NW_014555922.1:0-503 GCF_001313825.1 Dinoponera quadriceps
CGCAAAAGTCGTCAAGGATACTTTGGAAGCTTTACAATGGGATGTCTTACCCCACCCGCCGTATTCACCAGACATTGCTCCTTCGGACTACCACTTGTTCCGGTCGATGGCTCACGCCCTGGCCGGGCAGCGCTTCACTTCTTACGAAGAAGCCAAAAATTGGGTCGATTCATGGGTAGCCTCAAAAGATGAAGAGTTTTTTCGACGTGGCATCCGAATGCTGCCAGAAAGATGGCAAAAAGTAGTAGCTGGTGACAGACAATATTTTGAATAAAATGTAACGAATATGTTTTTTACAATAAATTAATAATTTTTATTAAAAAGACGGCGGAAATTTATTTGTATTACCAATATTTGAACGATAGCGCTTTATTTTCAATATACGGTGTTAGCTTCAAATCCAGGTACATTTTTCTTAGGATATATACCAGGGGTATGCATAAGTTTTTTCCAGTTTTTTGGTAAAAAAAGAACAAGTAATTTTCAAGGGAAATTAATTTTTT
>NW_014555923.1:0-22937 GCF_001313825.1 Dinoponera quadriceps
AACACGGGCAGCATAAGGCACGCTCCCTCCAGTAGTATATGCTCTAAGGGTACCATACGGATGTATATTTCGTTCAATATTCGGGCATCATTCTTTTCTCTTTACATACTGTTATGAACATATTGTATGTGTATATGCATGAAATATTACTCCCGGTCAGTTGCTATTTTCGAATTTACGGCATGCAGCAGTACGTGGAGAGGATACTCGTATAGCTAGAGAAAGACAGCAGATTGTGTGTCTGCCGCCCGAAGCGCCGAGCACACATGGACACGATCGCTCGTTAGTGCCCCCTCTACGCGCTATTATATGCTGTAAGTGTATCGAAAATAGCAACTGTGCTTCCGTAAAAATAAAAATTGCATTTTTTTGTAAAAATAATTTGCACAGATGAAATAAAACGATCGTAACAGACTTGTATAAAATTGTACGTAAACTATAAAACAGTTTGATATATTAAAATAAATTCTATTAAAGTGAGACTTTACACAGTAAAGTAACATGTTAATTGTTCGTACGGGAAACTATTCATATAAACATACTCTCTATCCGTAACTAACAAAGAGTAAATGTGTTAAGCCAGCAGTGCACGATGCTTGTTTTCGTGCTCAATTGCTTGTTGGGTGAAATACTGCGTTTTGATTGGTGCATTTCCGAAAATATATGACAATTAATTATTCTCTTCATATTCGACTATGATTGGTCAATTTCTTAAGGCTTAAAATACTTATTGTGAACCGTCACTTACATATATAGTGTTATCGCACCATGCGTTAGCCGAGGCACTATTTATCAAATAGCGTGGCTGGAAATATCGAGGGGAGCCGCGATGTTCCCCGCGTCGTAAACATGCATTTACGAGACATCGGGTTAATTGCAAATCGTGAAATTAACGCATGTTATCGACTGAACGTCCGAACGAACCGGAGGAACGGTTCGATAGCGTGGTTTTTCGTCTCCCTCGATAATCTCTCGGTTAAAACTTACCGAGAGCGTCGCCAGGACTCCCCTTGAATAGCAACGCCGTTTCTCGATGGTATATAAAGTGCACAGCAGAGCCGTTGACACCGAAGACAGCTGAATAGGTTGAGATGAGCTATAGCTGTGCGTTGAGCAATTGTGTTTTCCAGCGGTATGAGGCCGTAGAGGGGAATGGTAGACGCAATTATGTAAATCTCGGGATCCTCCTAGTCGAGAAGTCGTAAGAGAGCAAGAACCCACCGCGGCGGACCGACCGTTCGATCATGAGTACGCTTCGACGATGCATCCCGACACGGTGACCTTAACGGCGTCGGTACGTAGGAAGCGGTGTGTTGTGATCGCAAAGACAGGTGTTAATTCACGCGGCGATGCTGATAGATGTTGCGGCTTAATTTCATAGCCGAGTCTCCTCTCGGCGCATCGGCGATGCACGCGTCGCGCGTTGTCTAATGATATATCCTCCACGCTCGGGTTGTACTATGATGGGAATACTGTACGAGAAGAGGCCGCTGAAGAGGCCGCGGCTCGGCCCCCCGGACGTTTACCCGCAGGAGCCGAAACAGAAGGAAGACGAGCTCACGTCGACGAACGTGAAGCATGGCTTCCCGACCATGCCCCAGCTCTCGCACGAGTTCGGCACAGCCAGGGATTCCATCGTCACCGCTGCCAAGGTCGGTGCATACTTCAACGCGATTCTAGCCAAGAAGGAGGAGCTGGCGACGATGCCCGACACAGGGAGGAAGAGACAGCAGATCAATCCCAAGGACAACTTCTGGCCGGTGACAGCTAGGACGAAGAATGGTATCGAGGCTTGGTTCAAGGATCTCTCCGGCTGCAAACCGCTGGTAGCTCTGGCGAAGAAAGCGCCGAATTTCAATAAGAAGGAGGAAATATTTATGATGCTCTGCGAATATCAAGTGCCGATGCTCAGGGCTGCTTGGTTTATCAAGCTCAGCTCAGCTTACACCGTCGCAGTGTCAGAAGCTAAGATAAAGAAGCGGCAGCTGCCCGATCCGACTACAGGTGATTACGTTGCAACGATGGAGTTGCAAGAGTATAGGCAATTCGATATTTCTCTTTTAGATTTCATCTTTCTAATTTAGTTAGGAAAATGCAGTGAGTCGGTTTTTAGCTTTTTGCTTTTGGAGGCTATATTCAGAAATTCTACTCGACAGAGTAGCGTTTAATTGATTAATCCGGTTTCTTTATCATGATTGGTTAATTTAATGCCACTCTGTCCATTGAGTAGGATTTCTGAACAGAGAGAGGGAAAATAAAACAGATATATAACTTAGCACCGAAGAGAAAGGGATAAGTGCGACATTAATTCAGAAAAGAACAGCGCGTGTTTGCACCTTCATTGAATTATTGTTTGATTTCACGGAATACTACTGTTTCTGCCCCCTTATCTAGAATGGACGGGTACACTCATCAAATTTTTGAAGGATCAACTGTCAAAGGTGCAGGAGTACTATCATATGGGCAATCATGTAGCTAGCGCTAACAACAATAATAGTACACCAAACAACTCCTGCAGTAGCAATGGGACTACTGGGACGAATAATAGCAACAACAACACCAATAGCAATGTCAGTAACGCAAGCAATAGTAACGGCTCCGCCAATAATCAACCAGCGACGCCGACTTCAAGCGGTCAGCCTGTGACAGGCAGCGCAATGAACGAGGAACACAAACTGGCGCTTAAGCAGTGGCATTACTGCGTGCAATTGGCCAAGTACATGTTCGAGGAGGGCTTGCTCGACCGGCAGGAGTTGCTACAGTGGATCTTAGAATTGCTAGATAAGATTAGGTCCTCCCCTTCGGAGGACGGTATACTGAAACTCCTGTTACCGCTGGCTCTGCAATATCTCGAGGAGTTCATACAGTCTGAACTGTTGGGCAGGCGTTTGGCGTATTTGTGCTGTCGTAAATTGGCGCATATGTGTAGCAATGTCGACAGCAACCCACAGAGTCCGTCCATCACGAAGAACGAGGTTAACGGCGGTAAGGAGACGGCCGTTCAAGGACCGCCGAATCCTCTGACCGTTGCTTTCAATGATTATTTGACTTGCGCCCATCACAGAGACGTGATCTACAGTTTGTCGACCATAATACAGGTGAATACATTACACATTTACTGATACCGATTCTTCTCGATAAAAGTGAGTCGAAAATACAAAGCATGAATGATCTTCAGGTAATCACACTGGAATGTCCCACGGCATTGGTGTGGAACTGCGTCGGCGAGGGGAAGGCGCCGTCGGTTTTGAACGGGTCGCCCTTGGATTATCTACCGTGTCCGCCTGCAGCGTTGCCCTGCCCGCCCGCGAGCTCCGGTAATCCGACAATGAAGCAGCTCAGGATCGCGCAGGAGAATATAAGAGGCCGGTCGCAGGCGGCGGAGGGTAGATGGTCGTGCGACAAGTGGCAGCAGAGCAGCGCCGGGATGACGACGACGAAGGTGTTAGCCGCACTGGACGCCCTGGACCGACACAGCTTCGACAAAATGGACGCCGCTAATTCGCTGGACACGTTGTACGCGAAGATCTTCGCACCACCGGCGAAGGACAGCTCGAACGAGCGCGACGCGAAGGCGGAATACAACCCGCAGCAGGACTCGGCGGTGGTGGAGATCCTGTGCGAGTGGGCTGTGAGCGCCGAACGTTGGGGCGAGCACAGAGCGATGGCGGTCGCCAAGCTTCTCGAGAAGAGGCAGAGCGAGGCCACCGGTGAGACGAACGATAACGACGACAAGGACAGTGTGTGCAGCAACGGGAGTCCGCCGGTGCTACCGATCTTCCAACCGTTGCTCATGAAATTCTTGGACGTGGACGCGCCGGTACTGGACAGCACCTCCGCTCAGCCCAAGGCTCAGTTCACGAATTTAGTCCATCTGTTTTCCGAGTTGATAAGGCACGACGTGTTCTCGCACGACGCGTACATGTGCACTCTCATCTCAAGAGGCGACCTTATACAAGGTAGGTAGAGACGATTCGGACTCGCGTTTCGCACGTCGTTTCAAGTATTCTACGGGTGTCTAATTGTGCCGCCAGGGCCGGTAGCTAGCAAACCTGGGACGCCCAGTAACAGGGAGCCGATCGACGAAGACAGTCTGTTCCCCGGTATAGATCTGAAACCGACTAAATTGGAAGTGCCGGATCACGGGCGTGCCATGGACTACGATGACAGTAAGATCGACGACGATTTAGACAAGTTGTTGCAACACATCAAAGAGGACCAACAGAACAGTATGGATGCACCGGACAGCCCCAAGGAGGACGCGTTGACTGGTCACGGTGGTCACGAGAGCCTCGATTCGAAAATGCCGTCGAGTCATAGCAGACATTTACTGTATACCACTCACTTCCCATTACCACAAGTAATTTCTCTCTCTCTCTCTCTCTCTCTCTCTTTGTTTTTATTTGTCCAAGCGATCTCAGCGTGTCGAAATAGATTGGATATAAATCGCATGCATATAACGCTGATTGATTACATATTTCTAGGACGAGACGTATAGTCAGCACGAGTGCAATCAGCGGCATGTATTACTGTACGGCGTGGGCCGCGTCAGAGACGAGGCCAGACACATCGTGAAGAAGATGACGAAGGAGGTGTGCAAGCTGTTCGGCAAGAAATTCAGCATCGACGTCGCGGAGGGCGGCAAGGTGAAGAAGCATTCCCGAAGTGAATTCAACTTCGAAGCTATCACGATGAAATTCCAAAATCTGAGCTACTTCGACCAACACGTGGTGACGTGGCAGTGCGCGACACAGGTGATCGAGATGCTGAACACATTCGCGTTGGCCGGTTCGTCTTACCTGCCGGTGCAAGAACACGTGGCCTTCCTGTTCGACCTGATGGAGCTGGCGTTGAACATATACGGCCTAATCGACGTTTGTATACAGATACTGAAGGAACTGCCGGAAGTAGAAGCGCAGTTAACAGCTAGAAATAGTCAATTAATACGCAGTTACACGACAAGTTTGAGTTTGTACGTCGTCGGCGTGTTGAGGAGATACCATTGCTGTTTACTGCGTGAGTGCATTATTCATTTCATTGAATTTCTTTATTATTATATTGATTTAATTATTAATCTTGCACGTAAATCATGTGTGAGCGATATACAATTGAGTTCTCGGTCAGGTAACTTTTGACTCAACCGGGTTGATTACAGACCGTTAACTTTCAACGAGAGGAAAAATTGACTTGCCCGATTATAGAATATCTGTAAATATCGGTCTTGAATGCGTTTCAGTGTCGCCCGAGCAGACCACAGCGGTGTTCGATTTACTGTGCAAGGTGGTGAAGCACGTCTCAAATCCGAGCGACTGCAGCTCCGCGGAGCGATGCGTGCTGGCGCACCTGTACGATCTGTACTCGTCGTGTTCCCTTCTGAAGACGAAGCCGCACGGAGTGGAGGCGTTCAGCAACGCTTATCCGAAGATCCGGACCGCTCTGTACAGCGCGTTGCAGCCGACCCCTTCCAGCCACGTTTACAACTCGCAGTTCATGGTGGACGTCTTCACCAGTCCGCGAAGGGGCGGCAAAATCGAGCCGCAATGGGCGAGGCAGCTGAACGAGACCCCGGCGAATCGTTACAGTTTCGTTTGCAACGCGATCGTCGCGGTCTGCAGCGAGACGGACAACGACAAGTTGAACGACATCGCGATTACTTGCGCCGAGCTCACCGCTTGCTGCAATGCGTTGAACGCCGAGTGGCTGGGTGTGCTGATGGCGCTTTGCTGCTCCTCCAACAGTCCCACTTTCTACATTGACGTGTTGAATCAAGTCGACGTGCAGGACTTGAGTATACACAATTCTCTGGCTGTATTCACGTCAATTCTAATCGGTAAGATGTCTCTGTGGTTTCAGATAAAAGAGAAGGGCGTACAAAGGGTGATTCAAAAGGTTATCGACAAATTGAAAGAAATCGGAATGGAGCAACTTTTTCGTGGTGATCACTGTGCAAGCCTGTATTCTCTTTTATCATTCTAAAAGCGACTTGGTTGAGAAGTCAATTTTATTAATAATAAGTAGAATAGGAAGAGGCGAATAAAAGCCGACGAATCTAACGTTCGGCAATTCTCACTGAGATGAACCTACGTCTGAACGTTAGATTCGTCAAGTCAAGGGTGAGTGAAATAATTGAAAGAAATGACTCGAGTAATTCAATAGCTCGTTACGTTCGCAGCGAGGCATTGCTTCTCGCTGGAGGACTTCGTCGTGCACATAGCGCTGCCGTCCTTGGTGAAAACCTGCAACGACGGTCGCGGGGACGTCGACACGGAGGCGGAAGCGGGCGCACGTCTGACCTGTCATCTACTGTTGAGGCTCTTCAAGACCGTCGAGTGCCCGCAGCCGGCTCTGTATTCCGTTAGCACGAGCCCCCATCCGCTGCCGAGCGGAAACTTACGGGGTTACAGCATCAAATTGAGCTGCGACAGGCACCTGTTGGCGGCGGCGCACAATAACATAAGGGTAGGCCCGGTCCTGGCGGTGCTGAAAGCAATCCTGGTCGTCGGGGACGCTACGGCTGGTAAGCAGCCGGCGAAGAAGGCCGACGTACCTCTCAGTCATTCCAGCAAAGGCGCCGGCCCCGCCAGCGTCGGGGTCGGTGTGAGCAGCAGCGGACCCGGCGAGCTCTCCATCAGCCACATCCTGGGGACCAGCGATATCTTAGGCGGCAGCGACGATCTCGGCCTCGACCTGGCCATGTCGTCGTCCAGCAGCAGCGCCGGCATGACCACGGAGAACGTCAAGGGATTCTCCGACTTCGCTCATCACGTGCTGCGGCAGATCTGCAGTCAAGAGTGGGTGCTGGAGCGGTGTCTGCAGAACCCCGAAGAGCTCTGCCACCAGGACATGCTGCTGGACACTATGCTGACGCCGCGGCAGGCCCAGAGGTTGCTGCACATGATCTGTTACCCCGAGACCGCGACCGAGGCGTTCATCGACCAGAAGACCCACATCACCAACATCCTGGAGAACCTGGAGCAGTGGAGCTTGAGGATGTCCTGGCTGGACCTGCAGCTCATGTACAAGCAGTTCACGCCGGGCTCCAGCGAGCTCTCCCAGTGGCTGGACACGGTCGCGAAGGCGGCGATCGACGTATTTCAGTTGAACAACACCTTGAGCAGCAAGCCCGCCGACAAGAAGTCCGGTTCCATATGGCTGGTGGCGCCGTTGGTCTCGAAATTGCCGAGCGCGGTGCAAGGCAGAGTCCTCAAGGTGGCCGGGCAGGTGCTGGAGTCGGGCAACTGGTCCAAGACGGCGGGACGCGAGAGGGGCAGATCGAAGTCCCCCTCGCTGTTCAACCATCAGCCGTTCCTGTCGTTAGTGCTGACGTGCCTCAAGGGCCAGGACGATCAGAGGGAGGGCTTGCTGACGTCGCTGCACTCGCAGCTCTCGCAGTTCCTCAACACCAGCAAGGAGGAGAAGCACATCGGCTCGGAGGATCCCAAGACGCGGGAGGTGCTGCAGGACGCGCTGCAGCTGAGATTCAGCCTGGTCGGCGGCGTCTTCGACACCATACAGAGGAACACGACCGCAACGACCGACTGGGCGATCCTCTTGGTCCAGCTGGTCAGCTACGGCGTCATAGACCTGAACAACAACGCCGAGCTCTTCACGACCGTGATAGACATGCTGGCGACTCTGATCCACTCGACGCTGGTGTCGGACTCGCAGTCCGAGAAGGACGAGAATAAGAAGCACTATCAGAATCTGATGAAGAAGCTGAAGAAGGAGCTGGGCGACCGGAATTCCCCGAGCATCCGCTTCGTCCGGCAACTCCTGCCGCTGCCGAAGTTGACCATGGAGGTCATCACGTGCGAGCCGGTCGGCTGTCTGACCGATACCAAAGGCAACAAGATCGCCGGGTTCGACAGCATCGATAAGAAACAGGTGCGTCCCGCGAAAGCGCTTTCCTGCCAAAAATCCTGATGACGCTTGTTATACTCGAAAAATTCCTTTTTATTGTCTCTTCCAACGTTTTCAATGCGTCTGGAAATTACGTCACAACTTTAGAGCGCAAAGGGCCGACGTGTGTGTTGACATTAATTTAACTCGACATTAGGGCCTGCAAGTGAGCGACTCGCAGAGGGTGTCAGCGTGGGAGCTGCTGGAAGGCCACAAGAATCCGGCGCCGCTCTCCTGGGCCTGGTTCAGGGCGATCAGATTGGAACGCAAACCGCTGACGTATCAGAACGCGCACAAGCTGCTGCGTTACCACACTCACAGTCAGATACGTCCGGCCAGTCATTATCTGGACCCGCCGCCGTTACCGCCGGAGGACCTGGAGCCGGACAAGAAGGAGTCTGAGCCTGGCAAGGCGGACACGCCGATGAGTATCGACTCGCCGGGGCGAGTCGGTGGTAGCGCTGGTAACGCCGGGGTGGGCAACGCTGGCACCAACGGCAAGGGGAAGGCCATGAAGAACAAGCGGCACAACAGACGCACCAAAGCCGCCACCCCCACGACGCCTATATCGCAGCAGATGCAGGTGAGTGTTGAAGTAATTTGCATTCTGACCTATTATTAGAATTCAACCCTTCGTTCGAAGCGAAGAGATTAATCGACTGGGAGGTCGCCCTGCTCAACGAGCAGAGCTTATAATTATTACCTTCCCCGCAGCAACCGCCGTCTCAGCTGCAGCAAATGGCATTCGGCAATCAGCAAGCCCCCGTCGCGCAACAGCCCGGCATGTTCACCGGACAGCCGCCGCAGCCCCAGCAGCAGTGGTACGCCAATCAGCAGGCGCACACGCCGGCGCAGCAGTACGGCTACGGTCAGCAGCTGCAACCCACGCAGGTCAGCGGGCCGCGTTACGAGAGGCCGGGCATGAACCAGTCCAAGCAGGCTCTGTCCAACATGCTGCGACTGCGATTGCCGTCCACGCAGTTCATGGGCTCGCAGCAACAGCCGAACGCCGCGCCGGTGACCGGGCCGGGCGCCTTCCAAGGTATGCAGAGGCAGCAGTTCATCAGGCAGCAGCTGCGGGCGCAGCACGGGGCGCCCGGGATGAATCCTCAGCAGGGCATGTTCGCGGCCCAGCAGCAGCAGCAGCAACAGCAGCAGCAGCAGGGAATATACACCGGGATTCAACAAGGTGCAATGTCGGCGGAAGCGATCTCAGCGCGGCGCTGCCTTCCTGAACGTTCGATCGAGCGTACTCGAGGATTTATTCGCTTTTTGTGCGCAGGCATGAATCAAAACTACGCGGGATACGGCGGACAGCAAATGATACAGCAGCAGCAGCAGCAGCAGCAACAGCAGACGCCGCAACAGGCGCAGCAGCAGCAGCAGCTGTTGCAGCAGCAGCAGCAGCAGCAACAGGGCATGCTGAATCAGCAGCAGAACATGATGTTCCCCAATCCGCAGCAAATGATGGGCCCGCAACGGGGCCAAGAGTACATGCCGCAGCAGAGAATGCAACCAGGTGCTGCGAGGCCGCCGTACTTGCAGGTGCGATATCGAATGACTAAGCTGGGAATCGACACTTTCACCTCCCATGCTTTCTTAACACGTTGACTGCCACGGAACTTTTCACGATTCTGGTCTAAGAAGCCAATTTGATTTAATCAAGTAATGAAGCGACGAGATAACTCGTAGTTGGCGTCCTGGGCAAGTAAACAACCTACGAGATATCTCTCGTAGTTGGCAGTCAACGTGTTAAATACTTTTCTGAAAAGGATTCCAATTGCTTGGGTCGTTCCTGATTAATAACAACGGAAAAATTCCTTGATTTAGGCATCTTTTTAAAGATAGAATGGTTAAATAACCTTAAAGATCTGTAATCAGTACGTAAAAATGCGAAAAATACGGAAAGATCCGACGTCACGATCATTTCTCTAGTAACTTACATTCGTGCGTGTCTATCGAAGGGTACATACCCTGTTGAAAATTTCCAGGTGGAAATACAAGGAAACTCATGTGAATTCATGTAGGAATCCACAGGGATTGTTTTATGTAGGATTTGAATTTTTGGCCCAAATCTCCAGGAACGACCATGGGACTTCACATAGATTTCCTATATAGATTCCCACCTGATTTTTTTAATAGGATATATGTTTACAAATGTATGCCTAATACGGACGGTCCCAGCTGAAAGTAGTATACTGAAAATGAAAACGGAAAAAAGGATTAAGTGGTTATGAATTTGTTACGCATGATGTAAGTTTGACTGATATTCTCCTGCTATAATGCCAAAGCTGTGCATCGTGAATCACGTTTATAATCATTTAGCCAGAGTTAATTGAAACATTGCAGTAGGTGGAAAGAATTGGTAAATTCTGGTTTTAACTGGACTTTACCAGACTTTATACAATAGAATAAACGAACAAGAACTATAAAAAGGATTAATATATAACACTAAAGTATATTTACGTAACTCTATGGAAAAAGATATTTTCGCTTTAATTAGTAAATCATATTAATTGCTATAATTTTAGGAAAAACGAAGCCAATATAATAATAAATATAATAATAGTCTTTTTTTTAATTCAAATCGACATGTGAAATACATTTTTAAAGCAAATGCTTCAGGGATATGAGTGTCATTTTATTAGTTTTTAATGAATTTTTAATGAGAAAAACAATAGTAACATACTCACGCAGATTTTTACCGATATAGCTTTGGTTCGCGTTCACGTTTATTTTCACCTTATTACATTTTTTTTACCGCTTTTAATAAAAAAGATCAGTTTTTACCAAGTTTTTTCTTTTCCGGAAAATACCGGTTTTCGCCACTGGCATATGGATTTTAGTCTGGAATTTGCCGGCCGCGCACTTTAGCCCGGATCTGTCGTGCTTCTTCGCACTGCTGTTAACCATTACCTTTCTAACAGTGTCATCAAGAACCAATCGCCAGATACGCTCAGATTAGTCAGATATGCTCTATAAGAATTGATGAGGGCACTGACGAAGATGCCTCGCGATTCTTTCAGGCGCCGAACGTAACGATGAACGCGATGGGACCAATGGGCGGAGGTGTTCAGAATCAACCGGCTCCTCCTTACCGGCAATCCGCCGGGAAACCAGGCGCGGTAGGAGTTGCCGGGGTAGGTACGACCAACGTTAGCTTGCAGCAGAATCAGCAGTTCCAGCAGGTACGTTTTCTTTTTCTTTCGAAAAGTGACAGTCTCGTCGCGTAACACGTTT
This sequence comes from Dinoponera quadriceps, assembly GCF_001313825.1. Classification (NCBI taxonomy): domain Eukaryota; kingdom Metazoa; phylum Arthropoda; class Insecta; order Hymenoptera; family Formicidae; genus Dinoponera; species Dinoponera quadriceps. The sequence continues at coordinate 11,140 of NW_014555923.1, forward strand.
GTTTTCTGCAACTTCACATCTGTGAAATATCGGCATTGACCAATCACCCATCCGCACGATGATCCCTTTGAGCAGCAGCAAGCGATCAATCAGCAACGCATCAGGCAGCAGATGCTGGCGATGCAGCAGCAGCAGCAACAGGCGGCGCAACAGCAGCAGCAGCAACAGGCGGCTCAACAGCAACAGCAGCAACAGCAGGCCGGTGCCGGCGGCCAGCAACCGACCCCTCAACTCGTCACGCATCTGCAGAGGCACCTGAGTCAACCGCCGCAACATTCCTACCAGCACCAACCGCCGCCCTATTAAGGATTAATTTGCGAAGGGAAAACTGCACTCGCTCGATGTGAAGCAACGTACACAGGGACGAGGAGGGAGATCCGGTGAATTCCAACTTTCTGGGTTGCGACCCGCGCGAGTGAGTGAGACCCAGTGCCTGTGACCTTGACAGAGCAAAAGAGAGAGAGAGAGAGAGAGAGATGCGTCTCAGGTTTCACGGCCCCATCGAACTTACTGCAATTTTTTACCAGTCAATATTTTACCGTACTACGGCGAAACCGCGCGTCTCTTCCCGATAACAACGGACGCAAAGGAACCACGGCATTCTTCGAACCGCTCGCGAAGAGACTCAAGCCGTACCTTTATACTCCGAGACTTCTTTTAGCGAAACGTTTTTGATAATTGCGATTGCCGCGGCATTTCGACCACACGAACGGCCTTCCGTCGAGGCGTTCGAAGCGAGAGAGTGGAGTAAACCTATAATTGATAAGGTCCACGTTAGATGCGACGTCATATTTATACCCTGGATAAGTAACGTTATTTTTAGCCTGGTGTTAATAGCGACGAGCGAAACGCGCTTAAATACCGTAAAATCGCTCTTAACGATTTCCCAGGCTCGCAAATGAAAGCGGACTGTCCGGCAACTCCACGAGATTCGATTTTATACAAGATGTTTTTTTTTTTTTTAATCTTGCAATTGATCAACTGATATATAATTGGGAGATATAATGTAAAGGAATTGAATTGGAATGATGCTGAAATAAAAAGAAAGAGTGCATGAATTTATTCGTTATTTAATGGTATGAGGATAAAGTAAGCCTTAGAAATTATTGATTTACACCACTTCCTAGCTTTCTCAAAGACTCGGTTAATTATATGTAGCGATTTGTACGATCGAGATCTTTTACCTAGATGCCAAAAGTCGCGTTTTAATATTTTATTGACTCGATATGCTTTCTCGTAGTGAAGCCTCATAAAGGAATCGTAGACTGTAACATATTTCCCCCCCCCCTTTCTTCTTACGTTTAGATTCCCGTAAAGTATTATTATATTATTACTATTATTATATAAATATTATTATAACATTATTTTTATCGTATACACACATAGTCCAAAGCATTGACGGATTTAGCGTAATGAACAGCATATAGTACAAGATCATGTGTACTGCAATTTGTATCGCAAAATAAATTTATTGTTACTGTTACCCGGCTATTTAAATGCTACACACCTGTATATAGGATTTTTTACATAGACGCCTCTGTACATTGGTATATCGATAGTGTACGATAGAAAAACGCAAGGTGAATGTATTTAACGAATGCACTCTGAATAAACAATTCAACCGAATCTGACGATGATTGGATCTTCCACTGGGCTTATAAACGCGCGCGCGCGCATACTAAACGGCGTTCGTAGGTAAGATAAATGTAGCATGCATCGCATTGGAATACAATCGAAAAGCGCTCGCGTGACTTCGCGCGCCTCGTCTTTTCAAGTTCGAATTAACTTGCTCTCCACGAGGCGGCCGCGTTTTTTACTCGCTCGCTCGCTGCCCACGTATATATCGCGCTGCCGCAGCCGCCAGCTCTCCCAGTTCAGGCGCGAGCTCGGTGCGAGCGGTCGCGTCGCGTTCCCCGTTACCACGCGTATCAGTCCGCGCGAGTTGCTCGCCGCGTGAAGGTTGACAAGACTGACCTGCCTGCCTGCTTGCCTACCTACCTATCTACCTACCCGCCGAACGAGCCAAAGAGCCGCGATATCAGTCGCCGTGATGAGTGTGCGCGGCAAGCAAGTGCAGAACGGTACCTATGAGTTCGATTATATGCGAGTACCCGATACCAGGACGCGCTGGGAGGTACTACGCGACGGTATCTACAATTCTCAGGAGGGAACGTACTGCGGCCATCCGCCGAAAAAATGGGGTGAGTCCTCTCGGATGTACATATGTGTATATTTCGCGCTCGGCGAACATCCTAGAACAGCCGACCGGCTGAGAGATTCCGCTCTTCTTTCTCAGACGTGGTGGTCCAGCCACCGGGGAGAAAAGGCAAAGAAGAAAAAGTAGCTTCTATATATATATATATATATATTTTGTATCGGTGTCAGTGGTGACGCGTCATGCGTTCGTTCACTTTGAGACTAGCATCGGCTATATTTCGACAATCTCTCGTTAAAATAGATATATTAAAATAGGCACGAGGTAAACAGAGCACCGTTCGGAGCACGGAGGAAATGATTCCGATACACGTGTGCGTGTATATGTGTTATGTTACTCTAAAATATAAAATAATGCTACCCAGGCCTGTGACGTTGCGCGGGTACAAAAAAGAATGTATCTTGATAAGGATGGATCTCACGTATAGAATTATGATTGTATCTGATTCCAGTTAATACTAACAGACTCCGTCTGATACCTTCTTGCGTAAGTATGTCTAATTAGAAGAAATAAATAACTTTAGACTACTATCGATATCTATCTCAGTGTGCGGAGCGTCGAGATTGCGTGCGTCATGTATTTCAGTTTCTTTTTTTCTCTTCAACCGAGTTAGACGGCTAGTCTAATATCGATGGAGCTCCGATTAACATATCGATTAGACCTTTCAGATTTAAATTTATCAAGTGGAGTGCTGATGCATTATTCAATGTTGGGACTGAGAGATCTGCAGGCTTTATTTCCGAGAATTAGAGATTGCTTATTCAAGAACATTAATTAACGCGAAACGCGTAAAAAGGACGAGGATTTCATCAACTCTCGCTACTTCTCTCTCGATTTCTTTTTCTCTTATGGGCATTATAAAATACGTTAAATTTGATGCGAAATTTTTAAATCGCTCCTTAAAGCAATTTTTCGAAGCATCAGATTATCCGTGCAAAAGTTTTCAAAACGCTAAATATTTGTGAATTAATAATACCGCGGATATGTTACCGCTCTCTGTAATTTCCTTCGATAAGGCTGCGAAGATTCCTCTTAAATACCCGAAAGCAATTTAAGAAGGGAAGAAATGAGAGGCAACAAACATTCCGAGTGGTAAACGTATTATCATATCACGACGTTATCGTTATCGTAAAAAAACTAGACGTTAGACCAATGATCGAGAGACCTCAATCGCAGTATTATTGTCATTTTATGTATTGATATATGTATTGATATGTGACGTGTCGCTCAGTCAAACCTCAACGAAACCCCGTCCATTAAGATAGAGTTTTTGTTTATCAGTGATCACGAGCAATTCAAATTTACGGATCAGTCCCCGAGGGTGTGAGCGAGTGCAGGCGACCGAATAATTAATTTAACTTTACGAATCTCGCAATGTCGAAGTCGAATCGCGTACGAGAGAGTCGTTCCGAACCGACAAAATATTCGTAAGCACGCTTCGAACGCGCAAACAGAGATAATCATTAATGAAAGTAAACCCCTTGCATAATTGTGATAAGCGATTCGTATCTTTTAAGTGGCATCCTTGGAGAATCAATTCCGAAGTAAACAGCCATGAAATATTCATACAGGCCCCTCTTGGTTCCTCTTCGTGCAGCGAGGGTGATCATTGTTGTTTCTCAACGCGCCGATTTGTATGGTAAACACAGGCCTATTAATGAATCACGCGTTAGTTAAACTTGCCGTGCGTATAGCAAACATTACATAAATTCGCGTTCGTGTTCGATTGCACAACTTTACAACGAACACTCCCTCTCCCCCATTTTTATGAAAAATTAACAATCGACAGTCCGGCGATTAATTTCAACGGTTAATTGACCGGGTGATGCAAATATTTTCTCGGCAAATTCTAGAATTCATTTCGACCGAAAAATTGCCACGTGAGCACACACCTGATTTCCCAATGGTTATCGAGATATGAGCATCTTAACACTCGAGTTGGCGTGTAAAGAGCGGTGGATTTCACGTAACTATTTATCAATCATTGGACCGAGAAAACCCGTGAAATATAGCCGCTGTCAGACAGTTGCGGAAGCGTTGCTATTGTAAATACAACGTGCGAATAAATGTCACATTTGCGTTTGTTCTCGCGGGAGAGAACGCTGCAAGTGCCAGGTTAATTTCAATACTAAATGTTAACTGTCACCGATAACGTTTCGTCAGGTCAACTGTCGAGTATTTATTCACGCCGCACGGAGAAAAAGAGTCAACACGATCTTCGTGGATTACGATGCAATTAAGATCGATCTCGTCGATGAAGATCATTCCCCTATAACAAACAATCTCCGACGACGTTTCTTTTATTCCTCGAGCATCTGCGCGTCCGCGTATACATATAGAGAATATGTAGACGCGTCTTATGTAGACTTCTTGGCGGTCGCTTAGAAGCGGTCGACCCTGAGCCTCGCGTTTTGGCAACGGCTGGCGTGAGAGAGCACCGGAAATAAGTATCGGTAATGGTAATACATAGCAAGCTGGCGCGCCACTTTTCTTCCCGGTCGTAAGACATGAATGTCAATCGCGCGCTCCGGACACAGGAGAAGAGAGAGGAACAAAGAAGACACTCCGAATCACACTTCGAAAGTTATTCGTTTTGTCACGTGGTCTCCTCGTCTCTTTAAAGCGCAGTATCGGTCCGTCCGATACGCGAGCTTCTCCGCCTGACAGCCAATGCCTGTCGTTCTCTTCGATTTCCGACATTAATGTTATCTGTTCTGCTTGTATTCTTCTCGAACGGCTTTTATTCGACGATTATTCATGCGTCAGTGGATTTCGTAGAACGTACATGAAATGCAATTTGCGAAATATACGCTTAGGAACTTATTCAGGCGATTCCGCACTTTACTGATAATTCTTCTCTTTTTAATGTCACCCTGAAGTTTTACTTACCGTTCGACTTCAACAGAACTTTCGTCTTATCGTGAATATTAAGAAGTCGCGATATGTAATGATCTCGTAAGAAGAACCTGTCCCTAGAGTAGGTGATTTGTCAAACTTCCATGGAAATTCTTTCAAATTTCAGCTGTACATTGGTGAAAATACTATCTACGCGTTTGTAAAGTTAAAAAAACGACTGACTCGGAAGCTGATTCGAAAACTGAGATATTAAGGATGATACTTTTTATTACATGTTCCTTGAGGTATTTATGTTCTATTTTTATCTTTTATCCTTAATTTTTTCTAAACATTTAGGATCTTAATAAAAAAACTACTGTGATATCGAGGACCAACATACATTACACGTACAAAAATTTCAGAATTTTCAATCATTTGATTTCGAAAATACAGCCATAGGAAATTTACAATTCATATATGAAAAATATTGTTGTAAAAATCACTACAAAATTTTGTAACGCTGGAATTATTATCTAAATTATTATGTGTTCTCTCTAGTGTAATCTTAATGTGTAATCTTTAGTTACGTATGATACATGATAATGATGTTTATACGTCACAAGAGGTTACAACACACAATAATTACGATAATAATTCTGGTATATTCCAGTATTACGAATTTATGTAGTAATTCTCATTACAATATTTTTTCTGTATAATAACGTGGATATATGTACATAATTGAATATTTATATAACACTTTTTATTATGTGCGCATTTTTATTAGCTTCATCTGACGTATAAATAAAGCATTAAGAAAAATAAAAAAATAAATAATATCTCCGTCTTTGTAATATTATCTACATATTTATTTTAATCTTGCTCAAAATTTGTTAACATTTATTACTTAGATAGTTAAATAAAGTTATAGGAAAATTTCTTTTTTCAATAAATAATAAACTTATGAAGGGGCCTCTTATGTCGCCATTAAGAAACTCTGTAGGCCAATTAAAATACTTAGCAACTTAAAATACCACTCGTGGATTTTCAATATTCGCATAGAGAATCAACGAGTCGATAACCCTCGATTTGAAGTGATATCAGATTACACTTGAATTGTTTCCATAATCTTAGAGTGACACGTGGATCACTCGCGAACATTCCGTTTGCGGAGTAAGAGTAAAATGTTTTGCGCAATGTTGTACGCAAATGTCATTATCAACCAGCAGGGAAATCTCGTTTCCCAAGGACCGATAAGATTTCCCTCCTGGAGTAATTCAAGCGTATATTACTGAGACTATCCTTGTTATCTCTTTTTCACTGACCTGACGTCATCATGTCGTCGCGCGCATGGCATTCTTTTCCTCCTGCACAGGAACCAGTCGTGAGTGGCGACGTTCACGAGAAATACACGTGCTTTCTTACGTTCGACTGAATACGTAATAACCACGACTGCATTATCAGTAATACTAGTATCGGTATTCGCTTTATCGTGCACCTTTTTCCAACACGCAAATACCGAGAGGCAGGTGTGTATGGCGACGCGTGATTTGGCGTGATGGGAATTACAGCCCGCATTTTTTTTTTTCCGACGAGAGAGAGAGAAAGACGCGAAATATTTATCATAGTTTTGCAAAATAACACCTGTCGCGCGAGAAAGATGTCGAAATATTTACCAACGAGATTGGCAGCCATTGTCCATTCATACAGAAAAAAAGTATCATTCTACCGTTGGAAGGTAGCGATTACTCAGTTTACTTTCCTTCTTTTTAAGTAAAAGCATCTTTAGAAAAGAATATTTTCTTGATAATAGTCTTGAAGTAGTAGTACGCTTATCATAAATCTTATAAAAACTTTTCATCACGCACTCAAAGGAAGAATTTATTCTCCTTTCAAGTATATTATAAACCATGGACGGACCTTCTATGAGAAGATACTTATCTCCTGCTCTTTTATTATTATTATTATTAAGTATATTACAAACTTTACCGAGAATAGGGATATTCGATTAATTTGAAAAGCAAATTTACCTAACCGAAATATGTTTTAATTTAATATTGTCGACCAAAGTACTACACTTATTAAAATTCAGAATATGTTTTGAATAAATCTTATATGAAATATTTGCAGATATATAATTTTATGAAATACCTAAAGCAAGCAACATTTTCTTAAATGCAGTACGTATTTTTCTGTGTATTATTTAAGTTACCAATTGATAACATGTTATTGAATCATGTTATTGAAACATATTATTGAATGTATTTGAATCATTACTTATCGCGTCCTTCCTAAATGTACACGTCATCTAACTTTATCCGTTACTTGCGATTAGAATATATCTCTACGCACAGAAATATTTTGCCACCGGAAGGACTCGTCAGGCGAACGAATTTTGACACGAGCACTTGCGAGTGCATGTCACGAGCAATTACTTTCCATGTTTCTGGCTATCCGATCCTTTTACCTTGTATATATATGAAATGTGGATCAGCACGAGGTCGACAGCAATATCCAACAGGTGTCCCGAGAGAAATGAATCTCCTCTCGGAGAAACACTCACTTCAATTTCACGGTATTGTAGTTATAGCGTTCGCGAAGTCGTTAAGTATCTATGATAGGGAACTATTAAATACAAAAGAGAAAGAGAGAGAGAGAGAGATTTCTCTCTTTTTTATTTATTTTTTTCATATTATGACCGCAAAAAACATTCGACTTTATCGGTATTGTCGAATTAAAATTCAGCTTGTTGAACGTCGTATGTATGCACAAAGCAATTTGCAAGCGTGTCTCCCGGTAACCGCGTTGTATTATCATGTTAATGTGTACTGTTCCGCGTGTAAATTTTTACGCTAATCAAATCAATTCTCACGCGGCTTCGGTTTCGCTAAATTCCCCTTTGCGACCAATGAGAGTAAAGTGGAGCTTGTGTGGGGAAAAAGAATGACGTTTTTTCTTGTTGAAATAGCTTAGCGCTTGAATTTCGATGCACCGGCTGCCGTACTACACACGGCATTTCAATAACCGGAAAGAATTAGCGCTACGCGAAACGTGGTTTAAAGACAGATTTCTTCTCCTTCTTCCGTACTCCTCCCTTATCAGTCCGCTTCCCAATTTTTTCCCCTAAGGGGTCACAGGATTTTGACAAAGGTAAAAATTAGATAAAATTTCGGGGGTTGTAAAAAGCTACAAATTAACAGGAGTATTCACTTTTTGTTATGTATATCTATTAAGTGTATTTAGCAATATCTTGGTATAAAAAAAAATAGTAAAATAAAATTTTATGGCGAATACAACATCGCTGTGTCCATTTCAATTCTGTTATACAAAAAAATCATGCATCAACAATAAGCATTCTGACGTCAGCAGAGGAGTGAGTGATCTTATATCAGTATCAATGTATTTTTTTTTTCCATTAATGTTGTAGTTATCGGTTCACCTTCCGCAAATTTCAAAACCATTATTTATTTATTTCACAAGCTCGAGTTTTTCATTGAATAGATTAATTTGATTGTTTATAACTCTTATTTTGGGAAATATTGTTCCTTTCAAAATCCGCTTCGTGAATCGACAAATATAACCTTAACTTTTTACAACTCTTCAAATTTTATCTAATTTTTATTCCTGTCAGGGTCCTGTGACACTTTAAAGAGATCCTAGAATCGTCCTATTTTACCGCAAATCTGTTAGCGCCGCACTAAAAAAGTTAACGATACATAAAACTTGTTTCCGTTTGTCAAATAAAATCGACCGTTGCCGCTTACATTAACGTACGTATTCTAATTGTGCGAAATAATTTTTCATCTCGTGCAGCCAGCAACGAGTATAATACTAGCAAATATGCTTCGGTAAGACAGGACGATCCCTTCAAATTCGTTCGTTTAACGAAAAACGTTTCTGGGACAATCGTGCGTTTCCACGGCAGCCTGTCGATAGCGGAAGACCGAGATAAACGGGGGTTATCTCGTGTACACACAAATCACGCCAACTATATCTCGCAAAAGTTCTCGATAAAATCGAGAAAAATCATTCTTTCCTTCGATCGATCACTCCGACGCGCGGAAGGTCCTCGTTCTCTCAGGAGAACGCGCATATATTTCAGACACGACAGGCGGAATGACGCGTTATTTACTCAGTTTGCTCTCTCGTGGAATCCGATATCAGGGAAACTCGTCGAGGCGCACCGATGTCTGCCGCGCGCGATTTCCTGGTTCTCTTGTCTCGCGCGCGCGATGGAATCACCGGGCCGAAGTGCACGCGCGCTGCTGCGCGATGGATCAACAACCGGCTTGATGATAACTCGCCGGTCATACGGTGTAGTTGCGCATTACGCAAATTTATTTGGAGCTTCCCAACCGTTATCTCGCGGCCTCGGGGAGTATTGTTCCGAAATGCGTCGCGATTTTCATTTTCAGCCTGCCTGGCGGAGGAGCCAGCCGAATACGACGCACCCGGTGTCTGCGATCGCGACTGTACACACACCGTCGTGTGTGATGAAACGGAGGATTCACCTTCACTTCTCTCGCGCTCGTTCAAGATCTATTCGTCGTCTCGTAGAAAGCCCGTTCGGAAAAAGATCAAGGCCACGGCTCTTGCCGTCGACTAAGCTGCTCTTGTATTCGATTTACCCTCCGTTTCTCGAAAGAGAGGTTTGTATTGTACAAGGTGGGGCAATGACTCTTATCACCTTGAATATCCGCGAGGAATAGGAATGTTTTAATAACTGAGCGAGAAGGGGAAATTTACAGAAGCGTGTTCGAAGCGAAGCGGCGATGATCAATGGTGTCGATGCTATTTCTGTGCGATTTGAAAAACAGGTTCTTTTTTAATCGCTGGAAAGAAACAAAAGGTCAAGGTAAAATTTAAGATATCTTGGAAAATATTTACTTTTCGGCGATTTTACTCCGGTATTTTTATACGTAAAATAATCAGAGGAATTAATTTATATAAAAAAAAACCATATGATTCCCTTAGAAAAATTAAAATTGACCTTGAAATAATGTTTAAAAAGGTAGTTTAGTAGTATAATAATATTATCATATTTTATACTCCCACAAAATTTTACAACTTTTGTTCGAAACTTTTTCGGATAATGCATTTCTTTTGAAACATGAATCTATAATACTTTATATGAGTCACCCAGTAGTTAATTATTTATTTAAAAAATTGTTCGCACTGATAATATTATATTATATATTTCTCCCTCATATATTACATATCTGTTCACAATGTATTCGGTTATAATTCTTTGTAATTCTTCGAAGGTAATATATTACCGCTTAACACATAACATATTAACATCATTTAACCTCAATTAAGTGCGCGCAATTATCTTCTTCGCCGAAAAAAAGAAGTAAATGTGGCAGGTTTTAACTGAACACACGTGAACTTTTCTAAATAAATTTCTCTACCCTTTTGGTAAAGAAACCAAAAAAATCCGCGAAAAATTGGAGAAAAACCTGGATTTTTTCCGAGTCTTCAAACTACAAATTTCTGTTGAATAAATTCTTCTCATTTTTTTTCATATTTTGAAGATATCCACTTATCGCTCCGTATATTGCATAATGTCCATCGATATTTAGGCGTCTGTGACGTTAGTGTACATGAACAATTTTCGCGAGTGCGTCCAAAAAAACTTAAAGATGTAAAAGTTCACAAGTGGGAAACGTTTTCCTACACATGTTAGATATTATGTGTTTCGACTTAGGGGAAAGGCAATATCTGTGTCTGAATGAAAGTGGGAGATATGTGTGTCAGGATGATAAAATTTTTGTTTAATTAATATAGTTTGCTGACCGTTTTGATAGCGTGCATCGTTATCGCCGTAAATACTGCACCGACGTAATCCCGTAATGCGGACGCCTCGAGGATTATTATTCGCAATTGTAAAAGTTATCAGGCACGATTCGAGAAATCTAAGCCGAGATGCTTAACGCCGGCACCTCAGTGCAGATATGATAAGGAGAATAACTTGTATGATAAGCTTAAGAGACATGCATGGATTTCATCGATGCAATGGCAGATGCTATGCATTCGCTCGCACGACGGTATCCTTTCTTCGCGTTCTCTGTGGAATTATTTAATACCATATTTGAAATCGGCAAGAATCCCGTAAATAAAGGTGCGCAAATAACTCAAATACTCGCCTGCTTCGGAGCAACATTTCCAAGCACGCCCCTCGAGTAATCGCCGTCGATTAAGGACGAGGAAGTCGAATAAAAATGTCCGAAGCGCACGTTGCGCTCGATAGATAATCGTTAAACGTCCAAACGTCGTGTCGACGGCGTCCGACGTATCCACGTTCCTCGAGAGGCTCTTGAATTTTTTTTCAAAGTTAATAACAGCGCGGCCCGCGGCAGACGGGCCGCCCATCGCGACTCGCGCTGCTTCTGAAAAAGGATCTATATTTAGAGCGCGCGTTGGCACGGTGCCCTATGCTTTAAATATTTTCCGTTCGATCGACGAAACGATGAAAATTGTCGCGTCCACGTGCGTTGCATAAGCGCATCCGAAGTAGGTTGCCGGCCGTGACGTCGCCGTGACGGCAGGTACATGGGACGATTGAGGAAAAGAAAAAAAGGAACAGAGCGGGAAAGGATGACGAGGCTCAGCCTCTCGTCGTGCGTGACTTTTCGACACGTGTGTGTCTGTATATATGTACGCGTACGATGAATATTTGGATCACGCAATGGCGCTGAGATGCGTCAATGGCGGAAGTATAAATAGCGCGGAGAACCCCCCCCCACCC
>NW_014555923.1:23122-47292 GCF_001313825.1 Dinoponera quadriceps
CCCCACCCACCCCCGCTGCGTGGTCCTCGGCGAGGAAGCATCATTGAGGCTTTCGATTTTATCGGAAGGAAAATACATCGCGCGGATTTATATCTATCTATCTCTCCCTCCTTCTCTCTTCCTCTCTCAGATTCGCCGAAATATCTCCGAACGGACGAGCCGTATTCGTTGTAGGAGAGGATTTCCACTAACGATGTCCCCCTGCGTTCTCTTTCCTCAGGTTACACTCTGATCTTCTACACTTGCTTCTTCGCCGGACTGGCGATACTCTTCAGTATTTGCATGAAAGGTATGCTCGCTACGTTGAGCTACCAGAAGCCGAAGTGGACCTTAAAAGATAGCCTGATCGGTACCAATCCAGGTAAGCACTTGTTAGCGCGCCTCTTCGCCTCGCGGAGACTCATCTTGAAAACCTTGGAATTGCGCGCGTTCTCGCAGCAGGAGGCGTTTCAGCCCGTCCTAAGAGCAATGCACTTCGTTTTTTGCAAACGGCTTGAATCTTCCAAGCACAAAAATCGATGCTTTTTCCTGAATACTCGGAGAAAGAGGGGATCGACTGTCCATATGATGCAATTGAAATTTAGTCACCAGACTTAGTTTTTCGCCGTGAGAGCTAAGTAAAGGGGTGGCAAAATTAGTTAAATTCGCGAAGTTCCCGTTGTATTATGTGAGCTGAGTTTCAGCTGTGGGAGCTAATTCTTTCTTCCTTTCCGTGTATTTCATCTTGATTAAACGATCGCTTTCTCTTTGTCCCGCTGCCGGACGCGAAACTCCTTTCGGGGACTTTCAGAGATGAACGCAAGGTATATAAATACATGTAATACGCAGATAAGAAATATTATCGAGAGACGTATGTCGAGATACATCCGTGTAAGATTTATCATATATTTTTCACCCCCGACCCTCACCATCCGAACTGATCGTTTGCGTCGCCACCAGGTTTGGGGTTCCGGCCGATCTCAGACAACGCCGACGAGAGATCGCTCGTGTGGTACAACGCATCGAACGCGAGCGAGGTGCAGAAATGGACGCGACTCTTGGATCAGTTTTTGGAACGTGAGTGATAAGCCGTCGATATGCGAGGGAAAACGATACGAAATCGCGATATCGATCGATATATTTTTCATCGTGGCGGCGCGATAGATCCAAACGAGTTATTCGACTAGCGTTCAAAGTCCCTCCTAGTCCGCCTGACCTTCCCATAAATTACGCGCAATCTAATCGTGTCTCCCCGCTGATGAAGAATAAAGGGAAAACCAAAAAAAATCCGACAGAATACATCGATCCGACGCGCTTGCCGGACGGCGGCAGAAACCAGCAGATCTGCAACTACACCATGCCGGCGAAGAAGGGCAACGTGTGCGCGGTAGACGTGAACAATTGGGGACCGTGTTCGCCGAGTCGACAATACGGCTTCAACAATTCAGCGCCTTGTATCTTCATCAAGCTCAACAGGGTAAGAACCGGCGGTGGACCACCTCCGGAGATTGAAATGGCGCGTTCAAATTCGCGGCCGAGATCTCGCGTCATCGACTTATTGTGAAATACGAATTGTGAAAAGCTGCCGACGTATTGAGAAAAATAGTAGAATCAATTCGGCCCTCGAGAGATGTGCGATCACGCACAATCATTCTGAATTTAGCGCGTCAAGATCTTTCAAGAAAATATATATAGCCATATTTAAGAGTTGGTCACCTTTAAGGTTTCGACGACGAATTTGAGTATTTCGTTTCTCTGTGCGGCGAGTTGATGTCTCCCTCGTTCTTATTTATGATTGTCTCGAAACTTCATCATTTTCCAGATATATGGATGGATACCTGATTACTACAACGACACCGAGAACTTGCCGAGTGAAATGCCGGAGACGCTCGTCCAGTACATAAAGTCAGTCAACACTTCATGGGTTAGTTAGTCGGTCAGTCAATTGTATCAGTCGGTTGATTAAATATCGGGATCGAACCGAGAAACTCGGGGGGGAGGGGGGATCGCCTTGCTTTTGCGAAAATATGTTCGCTCAATCGCTCGCTTTCGCGGAGTGTAGTGTAAAGTTCACGTTTCCCTTGCATTTTACAGCTGAATACGGTATGGGTGTCCTGCAAGGGGGAAAATCCTCATGACAATGAGAACATTGGCGAACTGAACTATTATCCGAAAGGATCCCATGGATTTCCGGGATTCTACTACCCGTACGAGAACCTTCCCGGATATCTGAGTCCGGTGGTCGCCGTTCATTTCCTTCGGCCGGAAAGTAAGTCCGATATTAATACTACTTTACGTATTTTACGCTTTGATATCAATAGGATTTGCGAAATAAATATATTCGTTCCGATAAATAATTGCGATCGTTTCTCGTGGGAATTTAAACGAAGATCTTATTGCGGAGTCGTCCGATATTTAAAATAACGTATAATTTCACAAATGATATTCCTAAAAATTATAGATTTTATTTTACGGCTAAAACGGGCTCTACGTTGATCGCAATTTTATCCGGACGCCGTCCAGATTCTTAATGCTGAACGCTTGAAGGTGCAGAAGGGCGGAGGAGCTTTTTGTTGAAAGCTTCACAAAGAATCCTACTCCGCGCTCTCTTGAAAAAAAAACGCGCTCTGAAAAAAACGCTTTACCTGGTTTCCATCCGACGTCCATCCGACGGAGGCGGACGCTCGTGCTTAAAATGCGCCAAGTGTCGATACGTAATTTTTTATTGAATCCGCCAACATTGACCGGTTCATGTGACTCGCAAGCAAATGACGCACTCCAGATGAAACCGGTAAAAGCCAGTGTGTTGCAGCACGGTATCGGTCGTCGAAAGGTGTCATCGGCCAGCGCGCTCGCTTAAAGCCGCAGAGATGCGAATTAATGCCATTCCTAAAATGTTGTTCCACACTTGCGGATTAAGGAAGTGTTTTGCGTTCAGCGACAATAGATTTCACTCCGATCTGTAATCGATCGTACCTGCTACGATTTTATTTACCGTTACGCGCGTGAATGTCACGCTACTTTGTGCTCGGGCAATTTCAAGACTCGTTAACAGTGGAAGTGCCGAGATTGCTCATTTCTGAACGTTTCTGTTTTTCAGGCTAATAATCCGTTTCCTGCGTAAAAGATACGATTCTAAAATTGCGCGTGACTTCCCATCAATTATTTCCTTTATTCCGACGAAATACTTAGTTTCCCATAATTTTCCTTATTCTCGTAGCAATTCGTTCACGATCACCTACGATCGAAAATACAGCCGCTTGCTGTAAAATACGTATTTAATTAATGTTTCACCGAAAATTTTTCTGGAAAAAAATCGAGGTACATTGACTTGACAGGAAGCACAATGGAATAACTGTTTTGCAGTAGACTAACGCGCGACAATTGACTAATGCACCATTCAGATATTTTGACTTACAAAAGTCCGAACGTTACTGACGATGTTTAGTTGATTTGTGAACACGTTGGCTGATTGTAACCGATCGACACGGTTGCTTTCAACCTGATTCTTTGTGCCGGGAAAAATATATATCCGTTTATGTTACTATATTTCATATTTTAAGATAATGTTTTGAGATATCAACAATAATATCAATAATAAAAGGCACATATTTTATTCTAATTGTTTATATTTTATTCGTATTATATTTTTATTACATTTTGTTCGCACACATATATAATATTTATCGTACAATATAACATTTAATTCGGCTTCCGAATCAGCGCCGCGTCCTTTATGGATTTCTTTCCGACGTTTCGTGAACGTTTCAGTTCACTTCTTCAGGGTGAAGAACGACCTCAGATTTCCTTTGAAAATGTTTCACTCTTCTTCATTATTTAATCATTTAATCAATTATTATTTTATAACAAGTGTATGTGTTAAAATTTAATGAAATATTAAGTATTCCTACTCGCGGTAAAAAATGACCGATTGGTCCTTTTAATAAGTAAGAAATTTCTAATGTTAAATCTTACACTTGCATTCTTTGCGTTCCTGGATAATTTTCCAAACACGTTCGAATTCATCTGTTTTTCATTTTGAGTTTTGCCAGCTTGTGTTATGGTGATATGACCTCCGCGATTTATGATCGTCCTTCGTTTTTCTTTCTTTGCCACTATTCCAGAAATGCAAAGGAAAATCACTGAAAAATGTTCTTTGTATAATAAAAATGTCGATTGATAAGGAGGGAATTTGTTCGCGTAATTGTTCATCTAGGATGAGTCCATCAGAATTGCGCGAGTGAATCATTCTAATAGAACGGTTTCTGCAGGAAACCTCATCATCAACGTGGAATGCCGGGCATGGGCGAAGAACATCAAATATAGCTCATACAGATCCGAAAAGAAGGGTGCGGTACACTTCGAGTTGATGGTCGACGAGTGATCACACAGCGACAATCGTCGTGATCGTCACCACCCTTGGCGCGCCGTCGTCCCCGACTCTGCGGTTCCATCGATGTACACCAATTAGGAAGTCTTGAGAACGTACGAAATGAGGATCCAAAGCGCTACACGGCTGGATCTTCGATGGTCACGATGACGGACAATTGCTCGCGCCTAGAAAAAATTAGTAGGTTGATAAATTCATTAATTCTTAGGGATACCGTACGCGTAATTAATCGGTTACTTGAATCGGGATTCGAGCTCTTTGAATCGCTAGATCAAATCCTACGTTCCTTACAGGATCGTAGGGACGCCTCTTATCGATTCGAAGATATTGTAAAAGTTAAGACATCAAGATCAAAAGAAAGGTCAAGCTCAAGGACTCAAAATATTACCGATCCGAGTAATTTACTTAGAAGTACTTAGGTGATTAAATTCTTCGAAAGAAGCTACAGATCGAATCCCTTCTGTTATATGTGAGAAGTTTACATTTGTAGTACATTTTTACATACATTTTTTCCGTGTGGAGATTCTCGTGTCTCAAGATTTCATCTTGACAGTCAGCTCAAATCAAATTACATGAAGAAAATGTTAGCGAATTAAAATATTTCTAATATTTGCACTTCAAATATTAGTGAATCAAATTTATACTCTTAATGTTTGTACTTCAAATATTAGCGAATCAAATTTGTATTAAACTTTTAATATATTTCTGATATATTCTGTTCATTAATATTACTGTCTTGGACCACTTACAAGTATCCGATCTAACTGAACAAAGTATGCGTACGCTCGAATCGTCAATGTAAACCACCCGCTTTTGTTAAAGCGTTCTGGTACTTATTGTAACGCATAGGTGAAATAATTGTATAAAATGAAGTTAACGTTTTGCGACCCGTATAGTAATTATTACTTTTTAAATAAATGACGATGAATGGAAAGCCAATCCGACAGATAAGTATAAATTCCTTTTTTTTTTCTTAGACAACGGTGAGCCTCGTGTGTAACTTAATTTATTTGTTATGGTTACGTAGTTGTGTTAATTTATTCTCCCGTTCCTTAATCCTCAAATTAACCTCACCCTGCATTAATTGCCATACCTCTAATCTCCTCTCCGTCTCTGTTTCTCAATTTTGTGAGATAGTCAAATAAATGCTCCGAGAAGAAACTATTCGTTTAACACGTGAAGAATGTTACACAGAGAATTAAGAGTGGTACACTAATGAAACGTATAAAATTGTATTTTCTTTTGGTATGAAGAACATTCCTAATATTCCTAAGTATGCGCTATTAAGCAGCACTGTGCAAAAAGAAATTAAGAACGTGAAAAGGAAAATTACCGCTTAGTTTTACGTGAAAACAACATTTATTTTATAACACATATATGAAATTTACGGCTGAAAGAACGAATAAAAACGGTGGATAATGTTGAAAAATAAATAAACTGTACCGTAAGATAACAAGATATTTGTACCCACGATGTCTCTTGAGGTATAATTTCAGTTACGAAATCTGTCACAATGCGAAAATTACTCTTTTGTATGCTGCGGTGATAATAGCAATCGGTATTTTTATGATTTCACAATTTATCGTTCAATTATACAAAGAGCTACGAGAAAGATAACGTTTATGCCTAATCGATCAGAAAGAAGCGTACGAATCAACTATTGCTACCATTATCTGAGCACTAAATTATCGACAACTAAAGACTAACTTGGGAAAAAATTTTCCATGTATAATTATATATAAGGTGTCATATATATATGTATATATAACATGTCCATATATATAAAAATATATAATTATATGTAACCATATTGATTACCTATATATAATTATAATTATATATGAGAAGTTTTTTCCTGGGAAAAACATTTTCCGTCGGCGGAATAATCGTTTCTCGTAATATCTGAGCCTTTGAGATAATTAGAACATAAACAAGAAGTGATGTTCTACTAATACTACCACAACAATGTAATATTGTTGCCTTAATAATACTCTACAAAGAAACATTGCAAAGGAAAATGCCTGTTCGCGCGATCGAACGAAGAAAATGTACGCAAACTTATGTACCGTTAACAATTACAAAAAAGTTCGATAGAAAAGTAAAGTTGTTTACGATATATATATAAATATATCTCTTTTCGTTCACGCATTTCGGAAGGAATAGAGAAAGATATTCTTATATTGTTTCTCGAATAAGAAAGAGTTCGCTATTAGCTAACGATTGCGCTCAAATAATTACAACTTAATTACGACTTAATTACAATACGCTACACACAGATCGTAAACTGTACATTAACTGCGCCAAGATTAAACTGAAATTTATTCGCTATCGTTTCGTTTTTTTTTTTTCACAAACGCTTTCATGTGCGTGTTAAATCGTAATTATATGAAAAGAAGCAAAATAGTGTCGAGATACCTTTACGTCGAATAAAACAACATATAATATATTGTTCTTCTGTTGTCATTCATCTCTGTCGTTAAGCAGGCTTAATACATTTTTCTTTGGACTAAGCCATTACGTCATATTATTATTTTATTTCTATACACTTAAGATTTACGAATGCACCCTTTTTTTTGTTTTTTGTTTTGTTTTAAGAGAGAAGAAAAAGAAGGTTAAGTCGTCTTACTAGTAAAATGATGTTTACAAAACACACGATTCAATTAATCAATTTGAAACTTCATTTGTGGAAATAAGAGTATATGTATATAAAAATGAAGTACGTCAATATCTTTTTTTTTTATTACACTTTAACTTACACCTTTTGCGTTACATTAAAAAATCTGTCTTTTAATTGTATGAAATACTGGCGCGTGTGACATATATGACATTTATCAGAACTCTTAAAACTTGTATAAGATTTACCAAATTTGTTCTATACATTGACAATTATACAGGGTTTAAATACCTTAACAATTACCATATACTTGACATACGTCATTCTTGCTTCATACTCTTCGTTTATAAAAGTTATACTCTTATTATCTATTTCATGATTATCATTCTCTACGTGAAAATAGAAATTATCGACGTCCCGATACGATAAGAAGTATGACATCATCATCTGACGTGTGACACATTATGTGAATACATTAATTTCTATTGTCATTTAAACATCAAGAAAGTCTTTCGATCGCTCTCATCTGCACGACCAATTATAAAAACTATACGCAGCTAGTGAGTATTAAAATGATCTTTAAATGAGATTCTTTTACGTTCTATTATATTGGTCGGATTTCTTTACAGATAAATTGCGCTTACGAGCAAAGGAAGGCACGGTTAAACGAAGGCTACGGTCCTTTGAGATTCCACTATACTATCCTCTCGTTCGTTCCCAAAGCTCTTGATTGCACACACATTGAACTTACGAGAGAACTTTCCTAAGCTGCAAATACATGCAACGAGTGTCGACGAGTAGAGCGCATGCGTAAAATGACGGCGCGTCATCGCCGATGATTATTATCGACGATTTTATCCTTGAGATTAGCAATGCAGATATCCCAGAGGCTAGCGTGATTTCCTCTAGAAAGGAGTGTTCTCTGCGTCCCACGCAAATGTTAACAACAATTTCGGCGATCCACGAATTACGGTTTCTCTGTGATGAAAAATCAACGTTTCAACGATATTTCGTCACGATCGCATTATCAAAATTGACAGGTTTAAAACGACAGACATGGGAAACAGATATCTCCAAAAGTGATTCGGTGATGATCGTCTCGATAATCTCAACGTTTCCTCTCCTCGGTATCTCGGTCCATGCTCGTTGATATTCTCGCTTAACGTACACGTACGCGGAACTCTCTCAGAAGCTCGTGTTTTCACCGCGATATACAGTCCACTTCGAATTTTCGGGAACGCCTGCCGTAAGAACTCTCTTTTTTGTACTCGATTAATATCGTTCAGAGCCGGAGAGAGACACGCCCGTCTCACGACTTTAATATTTGGAAGGTAAAGACTCGCCCAGCTGCTGTCCCGAGAGCCTAGAGGACGCTCTGTCGAATTTGGTTCAGAAGGCTGCGCGGGAAGTGTAGGGCTGCTTGCAGAATTCGTTAATCTATCATCAGCTCGAAGTGGACCGCTCCGATTTTGTCGTTACGACTGTGCTTGATATTCTTCGCCCACGCTTTGCACTCCACATTTATCAGGATTCCGGCTGAAAGCAGAAAGCAAACGGAAGTTGAGATTCCCGCCTTTCTACTTCTTTCCTAAGAGCGAGAATGTGAACGATTTCACGCGAACTCGACGACTTTATCGATCGTGTGACTTTTTCAACAATGGAAATAATTTGACGATAAATATATTCCCGGGGCAAAAATTTCTAAATATATATATATAGACTGTATCATCATTTTATATATAATTATATATTTTTATACATAAACATATTCTGTATATGACACCTTATGTATAAATATATATAATTATATCTAGTTATATACAGAAAATTTTTTCCTGGGTTGTTTCATTTTCATGTAGGAAAAAAAGTTAAGTGATCGCCGCCCTGACTGGTTAAATCTCAAATTTCAAAATTTTCAGCGTCATACTTCGTGGTCTGACAAAATGCACTGCAACAAGCGGGCTGAGGTAACCCTCGGAATTTTCATAAGGATAGAAATAGCCGGGGAAACCGCGTCGTGGCAGGTAGTTGATCGGCCCGATGTTCTCCTGGTCGGCAGGATTCTCGCCTTCGCAGGACACCCAGATCGTGTTCAGCTGCAGGGAATTGTTCCCTTTCACACTCTGTATATGCTCTTTGAGGTCATTTGGCATTTTTTTCGGCAGATTTTCGGTATCGTTGTAAAAGTCCGGCCTCCAGCCGTAAATCTGTCAAATAAAAATGTCATGAGAAATGTGATGAGATTTTTGACATTGCAAACATTCGACAAATGTTCTATGCATTTAATATTTAAGCCTTTTAATCCTTAAAGCTGCACAATCGTGCGGATACACATCTGATAAAATCCTTTGAATAAAAAAAATTGACCATCTTTTCAAATTTTTACATCATATTGTTTTCGCCAAAATTGTCAGTATTTCTGATGTGTTTCATTCTGAAGCGTTTCCTTGGTTTTCAATGAAAAAAAAAATTTATGATGCTAAACTATAAGTGATTAAATAATTGAAACAAAATCGTCATTCTAACTGAGTTACGGTTAAAAGTGGCTTATTTTGGTTCTTTTAAGGCGAATTTTGATCATTTCTCCACGGGATTAGATGAGTAAAAATACTGTCATCGTATTCAGTGACCCAAAAAACGTAAGATTACATGCAAATGTAACTTACACTTTTCAGGCAAAAACCGGCCCATTTTCCTTTTTCATCATTATTCGCAATGGCTCGCGTGCAAAATTCTACCACTACCTACCTTGTTCAGCTTGAGAAAAATGCAGGGGGCGGATTTGTGATAGTTGAATCTGTTCTCCTTGGTGCAGGGATGCCAATTCTTCACGTCGACGTCGCAAACCTTCCCGGGTGGTGGCGGCTGATTGTAATCGCATTTGTTAATGTTAGCACCAAGTCCAAGAACAGATCCGGGCGTGATGTAATCTGAAGGATCACGGAAGGCATTAAGATGCAACGAAAATGAGACACTGTTCTCTTATTGTGGATACTTGTGTACCTTTTAAAAAAATTTGTAGTGAATCAACCCAGTGCTTGAAGTTCTCGCTGTCGGTGCCTCTGTACCAAATCAAAGTGCTCTCCACGTTCTCCGTCGGTGGCATCGGCCTGAATCCCAATCCTACGATACGCGACACCGTCGTTAATTTGGATTATCCCTATCATTCCGTTGCTATTAGTATGTACAACCCACAGAAAACTCACCCGGATTGGTCCCAATAATGGATCGTTCCAGCTGCCACCTTGGTATTCTCGGGTCGAGTGTTTGAAAGAATCCCCAGAAGCAAATGGCGACGAGCGCCGCCAGGACGCCGTAGAATATTAAGTAAAAGAGTCCGATTTTACCTGCGAACGAAAAACGAAGCTGTAATTAAACGAGCGAATATGCAAAATTCGAGCTTTTACACCGAATGTATAAACCAAGCTCTGCCAAGTCAAGTCGACATGTATTTCTTCGTGCCTTAAATATGGAAATAACGTCTTTGCATCCATAGAATAGGTCAACAATGCCTTGATTGAAGCAAATATTCTTCAATAACCAAACATTATTAGAACTAATATATCGTATATTGCTTCGATAATTCAAGTATTATTTTCAATGATATTGCTACACTGAGAAAAAAAGATTTAAAAAATTATTTCTGAAATATAAGGTTTATTTCGTAAAAATAGACCTTTATATTTAAACGCAGCGAAATAAAATCTTAAGCCTAGCAAATAAACCAATTAATAGGAAAACTTTGATATATTTCACAAAAATATATATTCCGCCTTCAAAGTTAAATTTTTTTCTAAAGCATAAATATCGAAGAAAATGTCGTAAGAAATATTTATTTCGCAAAATTTCAATTTCTCTCTCTCAGTATTGGAGGAAGAAGATTTATTCCTATTACGGCGCTGTTGGCCAATTTTACTGACACAGCAACATCCTACTCTGCGTATTCTTTAAAAAAAAAAAAAAGAAAGAGAACTTTGCACGCGAAGGATTGATTTTATACCTGCGGGTTCATCGGATGACTTCGGTTGCACCACGATTTCACCGTGCACGTGTGCTCTGAGCGCGACATGTTTTAAAATTCCTTCGAGCGACACCCTAAGTATAAAACATCAACCAACAATAACGTAATATCACTGTTATTTCCCGCTCACTTCCCACTCAACAATGTAAATGCAATATAACATATGTGTTGATTAACAGTCACATTGTTGAGTGGGAAATTGTAACATTGACGTTGCGTTACGTGACAGTTGTGTACCGAGACCTTATCGTTTCTACGGCTCTAGCAATGTGTTCCTCGAAGTCGCGTGCAGAAGAAAGTGATTCTCTCGTATGCAGGCTCCCCTGTATAATGTAGGTTAATTGTATTAACTGCGGATTCAATTTGCAGGAAGATCAAAGTGCCTGGTCAAGTGGAGCAATTCAATTACACGCCGATTCAACGACGTCGTTTCGCGGATAGTCCTCGTCATTGTACAACAAGCAAGCAGCGCCATCGGGAACGGAGACACATCGACGGAGACGATTACTGTCTGACGTGAAGTATCTTATGTAGACCATAGTTCCCCCCGGCTTTATTAGTTTTAGCTTTAGCCTTCGTCGTTCTCTCTGTCTCTTTATTTATCTTCAGCTTCGGCTTTACGAGTTTTTGATTTATCAACTTGAACTGTAATGTCAGCTTAGTCGTCAAAGTAAATTAAATATCACCAAAGCCGCAATATTTCAGCTGTAATCTCCGTCTGATCGTCAGCTTTAATCTTTGATTTTTTTTAATTTAGCGCTTGGGGTTAACTCTAACGTCAGCTTAATCCGTCACGTAAGTTTCAGTTATTCAATTCCAACCTCCGTTTGACTAGCTTCAATAGCTTCAGCTTGAATTTGTTCGGGAGCCTGTCGATGGCCGAAATCGTAGCCACGCTGGTCGAGCAAAAAATCCCGGAAGTTTTTCGTGAAAACGTGAAACGCGACTCCTGAGATTTCGGACGGCCGGAGCCGAGGAATTTCCAACAAAAGCCGGCTCCGAACTTCGCGGTTCGCCGAGCGGTCTTCCCATCACGGTTTCGGCCGGTACCTGCGTCCACCGCGATTCGGACGGTCTCAGGTGATCTGCAGCTGAACGAAAGGCCGCGGCATGGTCGCGTGGGTGTACCCTTCGGAATGGCCCTAAGTTATGTAATGCCGTAATGCCGCCGTTTAACGCCAATTGACCTCGTTGTACACGTTTGCGCTAAAGGAAGTTTAACAATTGCCATTCAACCGGGCAAAGCGTTGTGTGCGCCGCGAATCAGACGCGCTTCGCGCTTCCGTCTTTTTCTCCCCTTACCTCCTGCCAGAGGGCAACTATTCGTGGAACTATTCGGAAAGAGGCTTCCGATCGGAACGATCTCGTTTCTACCCGATCGTTACGTCGGTCGGCCCGTGCGAGACGGCCGGAAAGTTCCGGACGTTTTTGCGAACTCGATCTTGGAGCCGAAGATAGACAGAAATGCTGAACATTGTATGTACGTACTGATAAAATATGACAATTACTTTCGTTGCCAACTATATCCACTTTTTTATTTTAACCATAAAGATAGTTTGGAGAACCACTTTTCTAGTTATGTTATCTAAAAGTTCATGTTATCTAAAAAGGTATGTTATCTAAAATATCATCTAAATGTTACTAAAATGTTATCTAAATGTTACTATAATGTCAGTGATAATAATCTTACAGACATTCCAGTAAAAATCAATTAACAGTAACATAACATCAATATCATAATTTCCCGCTCAGTAATGTAAATGCAATATAACGCGCAATATTATGTAACAGTTATGTTGTTGAGTGGGAAATTATAACATTGACGTTACATTACGGTTTGGTTGGTTGGTTACTGGGATATTGCTATTATCATAAATTATGGTTGGTACCGAAAATAACTATAATTTTTTATCAGTGTATGTAAACATTTAATGTATACTTTGTGATACTATTGTAACAGCGCAGCATGTTTAAAATATGCTTGTTTTAGGAAGTACTCATTTAATATGCCATAATTTTAATCAAATTATCGACTTCTTATTACCACAATGATTCCAGATTAATTGCGTTCTCTTTCGGATAAAATAAGCAGCAATATTGCTGTAATTTTTATGGACGATATCTGGATATTGTAAGCCGCTGAGACGAAAAATCTTTGATGAAACGAACGATTAAATTATACGACAGAGTGAGAAAAAGATTTTTTTCAAATTTAATAAATTTTATTGCATCCAAACACAAATTCCATCATTGACATGCTCTAAAGAAACTAATATTTCGGTTAATAAATACGACTGTTGGACTTTTCAACGAATATGCATCTTTATCTTAAATAAAAAATATGGTTAAAACGAGAGATCATTTTTTTTACAAAGAAATTATTTGTTTCATTTTACATATTGTAACCAAATAATATTTTATTCGGTTAAGAGATATTATTTCAAATAATAGCGTTCTTTCTATTAAATAATAGAGTTTTCTTGAATGAGACAATAAAATCTTTACTCAAACAAATAATATTTCGTATATGTTGTTTCTATGAAACAAATTTTAGTCAAATAAATAGAAATGCTAAATCTAAAGAGATACCTTTTCGTCTGTGTGAAAGACGGAATCGGAGGAATTGAATGCGCAAATAAGACATGTACTACTTATTATTATTCGCTAGTTGTTGATAGTTGATAAAAAGTTCGCTGTCGATTCGTTATTAATAGAGTAATCGAGCAATATATAAAAAACACGACAAAGGAGAGCAAATAACTGATTTCTTCCGGCAGGGAAATAAGACGGTACACCGGTTCCGAGAAGATCCGTAATTTCTCAAAGACAAATAGAGATCACGATCGGGAACTAGCCTCGGCTGAAAGTCCGCATTTTCGATCGGAAAATCGTGAATGGTTCCGTAATAGCTGCCTCTGATTGCTCTTTGTGGATGCTGCGGATCAAATGCAGCGAGATTGCGTAATAAATTGTAAAAAACGTCGACGGTGAATACTTCGAACTACGGGACAAAAAGGTTGCTCACTGCAAGCATGAAAGAATGAATTTTCGCGCTGTATATTCTTGCTCAGGGTGGCGATTACGTTATGTAAAAGCGGGAACAAACAAGTGTATGGAAAAATTCCTCGAAAATTTTCCCACATCAGACGTATGTCAAGGTTGATTGTCTCGCACGTCAAGAATACCCCCACACCCCCTTCTCAACACCTTCTGAATGTAATTCGTAGCAAGTGCAAAGCTGCGTGGCTTCTGTGAGCCAATTAAACCGAAACAAATAATGTCGCGAATCAACACATAGTTGATGTTGCAAGTCTTCTCCGTATCGTAGACGGTAAAGGACGAGCTGAATTTCTCAGTCGTCGCGTTCCTATCTATGCTTTTCTATGATGAAATTTGAAAATTCAGCACAAATAAAAATAAATTATATAAACATAAAAAAGAATGCGTATGCTCTTGCATCGTGAAAATATATTTTACTTCACATATTTGATTTATTTCTCAGTCATCCTCCTTCGAATTTTCTACCGAGATTGTCGTCTTGTCATCTTTTACAGATCAGACTTCCATAAACTTGGAAAATCCCATGTACCTGTGTGTGTGTTGTTTGTTCCGAGCCCCAGCGAGGGAGTCGTTACATGGAAGAAGGAAGTTAACTGTTCGTATGATACAACTGAAACTTAGTTGCCAGACCTAGTTTTTAGCCGTGAGAGCTGAAAACCAGACGCGGAGACAAGAAGAATGAGCTAAATGAATTAAATTTCAGTTCAGTATCATATGGACAGCTAATTTTCATTTCCATCGAAGCTCGTTTTCAGCTACCTTCTTTTTTTCCGCCTCCTTTTCTTCGCCCAATCCTCGCCTTCATCTTTCAATTATTTCTATTCCACCGACGACGATCTCGCACTAGAGACGCCGAAGGTACTCGGTAATGTGATTTACGAGCCATCCCCAGGTTCAACCGTAAAGCCAAAGGTCTTATCGTCGTGCAATTTCGCTTCTGTGCGCTCCTGCCGCATTTTTATTACTCATGCTTTCCTCTCGATCGCGCAAACAACAAAAAGCTATCGATTCGCGGTACTTCTGCTCGATTACGTAAACGCATCGCGAGGAAGAGCGACGAGATTGCAGAAGAAATGGATGCCTCGAATTTTTCTACGGTACGGATGTTTCTAGAATCTCGCTTCCGCCGTCCATACGACCGATGTGTCTCCGCGGGATCGTTCGTAACAATGAAGTTTACAGCGGGTAACGTAGCTAACAGCGATGACGCGCGCAATATTGCTGATAGGTAATGGCTCGTTTCGCGAAGCGGGCCGCAACGTGACGTTGTCGCGAACAAAACAGCATTGTGACGACGCCCTTTGCTCGACGGTAAATTCGACGCCGAGTATTGCCGATGCTTTCAGCAATATTTGCGTGAGCAATATTTGTCGAAGGTACCGCAGAGAGCGCAAGAGATTTACTGTTGCCTTGACGAAACGACTATTCCGGTTTGCAGATAACAAACTCACCCTCGCTTAGAGAGAGGGGCGCGGGCGATCGATGTAAATGGTATAAATTGAGTGATTAACGAATTGGTCGGTAATAATAACGGAAAATTCACGTTTATTCGTTAAGTGCTCGCGGGAGCAATCTTCGTGATCGAACGGAGGAAACCTGACTGATAACGGAAGACATAAAAAGACCGTGATAGCACTTCGTACCGTCGCGGGGCCGAATTAGTGTCGAAACGACCAATCACACCGGACCTTCACGCTGAATCACGGCTAACGCGTGGGAGAATTGTCTCGTTACATTCATTAGGTCGTTATTAAAAGCACAATAGTAATCTGAAATTACGCGCCGCTGTAAATCGGCTGGATTATCTCGTTGAACCAGTTAAAATATTGCACGACCAACGGCGCGTTCGAAAGGAGCGCACGTTCCTCCCCGACCGTGTCGTGTCATTTTTATTCGCGTGTCGCAGACTTTGAAAAAAAATACATCTGGTTCGAATGAATTTCGGCACGAGCGTTTGCTTTGCTTCTTAAATAAAACCTTTCTCCTACTGTCCGCCTTAGCGAGAAGCATAATAAATATTAATAAGGAACATCAGCTGTTCGAATTGAGTGATTTAACACGGCGAAAGTTTCAGTTCACACGAACTTTCGCTACCTCAAATTATTCAATTAGAGGAACTGAAATCACATCTAAATTCTGTCCCATTCGATTAACGAATAGAAATATTCGAGAGATTGCTCGGTACGATTACGACTGTGCCCATAAGAAAAAAGGAAAAAAAGAAAAAAACTACAAGAATACGAAACAATGATTGGAAAACTATTGTTCTCCAATAATATATTGATAACTTGTTTTATTCTTGCAATTTTTCTCCGTATAGGTATATAATCGAGAGTGTGCTCGATTTGCTGCAGACGAGATCGAGATCGGCTGATATCGATAATGTCGAAGGCGCCGGGGGATTCTACGTAAAGCCCTAAAAAGGGCCCACGCAAAGCGCGCGTTCATCAGGCGTGGGTGTGTAATAACGGTAAGGTCGCTATAGCGACGGTCGTAAACACGCCCCGGGACACGGGAATAAGATATTTTAAGTGCGTTCACGCTATTCGCGACAATCGACGCTGCGACGATGAGTCTCACGTGGGCTAATTAATTGGAACTCGCGAAGGATTTGTTTCGCACACGCGACGACGGCGGCGCGCGAGAACCCCTCATCTTCCTTAAACGGTCATTTTCGAGATGGATACGAGGTCGTGTCTAGACACTCGTACATCGTGCTTGATAAAATTATGGTAACAACGGCGCGGTGAGCGTTTCCGCGATAACGGCGATCGCCGCCGGGCCGGTTTTTCGTAAGTCGCGCCAACCGCAATCAACGTCATCGTTCGATTCGAGACATCGAATATTCCGCGAGGAGAAATTCCATTCCGCTTCTCTGAACATTCTTCATACGTTCAGCGAGACGATGATAAAGGCGCGCGCGAAAATTGTCGATGCGTTCGAAAGACGGTTCCCCGAGCAAGCGAAAGCCCGCTGAAGGCGGTGGTGGATCGCTGAAGGTAAACTTCAAGATACGATTTTCTTCTTGCGACTAGTTTAATACTGACAACGATACGCGACGGTGCCGGCCATTGGCACCGTCACGTGCTAAGGAGAAACATGCGGTAATGAGCAGCGAAATTGCTGATGAGTCGTTAACGTGCCACGACGGAGCATGCAACGGTGGACGACGCGCGGACGGAGCCGACGGTAGCGAGGGACACGGTGTGCTTTCGACAGGCCGAAAGGTTTCACTCTTGATACGCGGTACAACGGTCGGTATCGATGTCCGGAAGGCGGTAATGAGAACGATCAGCGGCGCTCCCTCATACGATTCCGGCCGACGTCGGTCTTCGTGCAGACCGGACCGATTCTTCTCTCTCTGTCTCGGAATACCGGACGAAGATCAACTGCGGGGAATGGGATAAAATCGACGCGCTGATCGGTCATTGATTGGATCTAAGCCACGGGTCGGTGGAAACGGGCACAGATCTTCGGATCGGGTGTGCACCGCGCGCGCGATATCGAATCCTCCTCGATCGTCGCTATCGATATACGATCGACACCGACGACATCGATGCGTGTGATCGCGCACACCATAAGTCCATGGGTAGTAGTGGATGCCGCATAACTTTCCACGATATAGTGCGTAAGCTCGAAAGTTGGCAACGCCGCGCGCCTTCGCTTACCCCAGCTACTTGCGGTCCTGCCCATGAACGCGCCGGTCTCGCGATTGTAAAGAAAGGTCCTCATGGACTGGCCGACCGACATGCTCGGCGGTTTCTCGTACGGGTTCATCAACTCCGCGGTGACCATCCTCGGGTCCTTGGCTACCATCCTGTCCCACCTGTTCTCGCCTTCTGCGCTCTCTCTCTCTCTCTCTCTCTCCACGGAACCAAGCGCGCGCGCCCGCACACACCGGGCGCGGTACCACGGAGAAGAACACGCGAGTAACTCCGATTCTCCGTAAGTAAAACTCTTTCTGCCTCTCTTTCTCTCTTAGTCTCTCTTTCTCGATCGCCACTCGAATTTCACCGCGGACGCTATTCACGTGTAACGTCGTCGCACCTCCTCGGTCGGTTCTCGACTCGCTCTCTGCCTCCCTTCGTTTACTACGACTCCGGCAGGTTGCTGCTCCGCCGCCGACAGTTGGTTCTTCGGCGCCACCAGGTTGACTAAACGCTACGGAGCGCGTCGCGACCTTCCTCCTCCTCTCTCGCTCCCTCCTCCACCGTAGCCATCCTCACCGTGCGCTCTGTCTCCGTCTCCCTCTTTCTTTCTCTCTCGCCGTCTCTCTCCGCCCCTCCTTGACCGCAGGTTCGGACCCAACTCTTTGTGGGCCCAGGTGTGTGCGAACGAATGTACAGGTTGATCCACGAGATACCGGCTACTTCGGTGTCGGGCATTGGTTCCCCGAGTTCTTCCACGACGGTGGATGTTTCGAGCGGGGTTTGTCTCAAGGATATTTTTCCCCGTTGGTGAACCGTTAGGACGGATCCCCGAGGAAGTGTCGTCGTTCGCGTCTAGTTTCGACGTGACGGTAGACTGAAGAGGAGCGCCAGGTGACAGGTGTACCTGAAAGCGGCGACAAAGTGCATGTCCAACTGTGGACGCAAAATACAAGCACTTTTCGAAGACGGTGACTATCGATCTTCCGCGTTCCTCCTCCTCCTCTTCGTTGGCGATAAGGAAAGGAGAAGTCCGCGAAATATTACTCATGAGCTGAGTAATGTAAGTGTACGTAAAACAACGGGAGAGGTGCTGAAAGTGTAGCACGGGAATAAAATCTAAGTATTGACGCACATATCTACTCTTTTGTCTCGATATTGTAGTGGTTTTGATATAATAGATCTTGTCAAATGACGCTTCTTGCATTATTTTGCTTTGAAAATCAAACGGGGGTGACGTGCAGAGTGAACGCGAGTGTAACAACATGAATTAATCGCGCGACAGCTAAGTTTCCGAAAAGATGTCTACGAAGTAATTTCTCTTCTTTATACATAGAGGAAATGTCATTCCACCGCTAAGAAAAGTGATTACTCGCAGTTTATTTTCTTTCTTCCATAAGTAATATCTACCTTCAACAAAGAATATTTTCTCGATAGTTGTCTTAAAGTGCATTCACCCCGAAGTTTGGAAAAATGCATTACCATATATTCAAAAGAAGAGTTTATTTTCGAGAATATTATAAAATTTATCGAAAAAAAAAATTAATTTCCGCTTAATTTAAATAAATGAACTAAAGTTTTAGTGTTTTAATTTAATATTCTTGATTGAAGCATACTAAACTTACTAGGATTCGACGCTCACGATGACGCTTACGATATACTTGCGTACATATAAACTTACGAAATACTCGGACAAATCAATATCTACTTCAGTGCAGTATTTATTCGTATTCTCTCACGAAACTTATTAGCCCTCGGGCACCTGATGATCTCATCGATCGAAAGCGGCTCCTCTCTCGCCCGCGATATGCCGGAAGCTTTCCGATCGCTTCTCCATGATGGGTCAACGGCTAGAAAACAGGAGACGACGGATGCTTTCCCGTTATGTAACAACAGCTCTCCGAAACGCCGCCAACGCCTACCTGCGTCCGCAGGGGTGCCACTGAAAATAGCCGCTCTTTGTTTTTTTCAAAGCCTCCGCCCTTCGTCCTTGCGTCCGGGAACCACGACGTACGATATAATTAATGCGACATTCACGATAAAGCATCGTCGGACACGGGGAGTCGTCGTCATTGGCGGCTCTTCTTTCCGCGGTCCTCGCTCGGCCGCGATTTTTAGCAGCGTATATGTGTCGCGCTAGACGACTCCAGGCAACGTGCGTCGCGCTCAATGAATAGCTCACTCTTGCTCGTACCCCCTCCCACTTCCTCGCCCTGGTCCCCCTGGCGGGCAGCCGCTCCATTGCCATGACGTGTCACACTTACACGTGTATACGAGCGTTGCTACGGTGGTCGTTGCGTCGGTGACAATGGTGCATGTGCCGACGTCGCCGCGCGCGTGCAAAAATTTTCCTCGCGACGAGCATTCCGCTCATTAGCTCGTCGGTCTCACTCTCTCTCTCTCTCTCTCGCCTTGTTTCGCGCTTTCCCTCGGAATGAGACGAACGCACGTTTGGATGGATGGGAAAGGGGGAGAGGGGGAAAGGGGGAGAGGAAAGTGGAAAATCGAAGGGAAAGCGAACGGAAGTGGACTTACTGATACCGACGTAACGGCTTCAAATAGATGAGTGTTAAAGGAACGGTAAATGATAAAGGAATGATAAGGAACAACTTGCCAGGTTTTCCCGTCTTATGGAAAACACGAGGCGGACACGCCTCGCGGCAGGTTCGAGTTGGATTTGGTGTCAACGAACACGTTTGATAACTCGGGCGCCGTTAATTGCTTATGGGACCACGCCTGTGAGTCAGCGAATGGCACGCAGCGTGTTCATGATATATACTACATACAGATATGAATGCTTATATTATTGACTATCGACGCCTAGTTCGAACGATGGTGTACCTTTCATTCGATCGTCACTTCGGTGTTTACTTATTAAATATACATCTGAGAATGAAGAAAATATCAGTAAGAGAGAAAGGAGGGCGACCGACCGGGGCGACGAGACTTCTACAGCCGGCACTGGCCGTGTGAACATAACATTGAGTAATCGCTTTCACTCGTACCTATCGATAGAACCACGCCACGAGTGATACGAGCGCGAATGTGTCAGTAAGTTTGTTTACTATCGAGTGGAAAACTCGTATTTTCACGGCTCGTTGAACGTTAATGTAACTGGTCCGTTAGATAATTTTCCTAGGAATCTTTTCGAATATTAGCTGCGCATTAATGGTAATATCATCTATACGTCTAAGTTAGAAAACGATTGTGATCATTCGAGAGCCGAGATATTTGCAACTAAAAGTGACTTTTTATACGTTTTATATGTTCCCTGAATAAACTTAAGTGTCCTATTTTTATCTTTTCATATTTCATCTCTCCTAAATATTTAAGATTTTAGTGAAAAACTACTGCGATATCAAGGATTAATATAAAGATATTAAACAAAAATTTCAAAATTTTTAGCCATTTTGTTTAGAAAATATGGCTATAGAAAATTTACGATATTAGCGATATATGCATATAAATATATTTAAATATTTATATAACACTTTCTAATACGTGCATGACAAAACATTAATAAGAAAAATAAAAATTAAATAATATCTTTGTAATATTATGTGTATATATTTGCCTTAATTTCGCGTTCAAAATTAACATTTATTACTTAGATGGTTAAATAAAGTTACAAGAAAGTTTTTCTCGGTAAATAATAAACTTATGTAGGAGTCCTTTAATATCCGCCACTAAAAATCCGATACTTTCGATTCTCGAATCAATTATCTTAAATCTTACCGCACGATTCTAATTTGCTTGTACTTCGGGACGTGGAGTTCGCTTGCGACATCAGGAATTCCACGGATGTAAAAGGCAAGAAGTCGGACGACCCTCCTATTTTGCAACTTTTCGTCGCGAAGCGCAAAGACATTTCGCATCTCGGAGATTTAAATGCCTGGCCGAAGAAAGCCTCGAATATCGGGTTTCGGGTATTCCCGAAACGTTGAATATCGTTCATAGTATTTCATAGTTCAGTATCGTGTATTTTACCTATCTTAAGCTAACCCGCCTTTAAGGAGGGAGATAAATAAGAAATCGCTGTCGAATTTGCTCGAAGCGCGTCTACACACCCTCGCACCTGTCCACCTGACATATCCGTCACAATTCGCGATTATATCCGTCGCGCGATTCAGGAGACCGCGAGAATACGATTTCCTCGACCAAATCGTTCGGCAAATTGGGGGCTAAGGTCAGCCTGTGTGTGTGTGACCTTAGTAGCCGCGACGGCACGCGTGTGCGCGACCCGCAGCGACTGTCCGATTGGCGGTCCACTCCACTCCCTTTATAACACCGGGACGAGCTAGAAGGCGCGTGTAATGTGAGTCACACACGGAGACCGATCTGAATTGACCACATCCTGCCCATCTTGTCATGTGACATTAATGTCATTGCCGTGTGCCGTCCGACGGACGGACTCTTCGGGCGAAATAGACGGAAGAATCAGCGTGGCTTCTCGTTTCTTAAGTATCCCGACCTCGCGTAAGCGCGACTTCCTCTCGCGCGCGCGCGAACTCGAGGATCCCGATCGCCGCCGCCGCCCGGTGCATATTTATGCACCACGGCTAATTTCCCATGGCGCGGTGAACGGCGACACGAGGCCTTCTGGACCTTCCTCACTACGGCTGTCGCGTCGGCCTTTAAATAGCGAATTGCATGTAAATCGATACGCCGGGCCTCGAGCGACGCGTTCATTCCGCACCACAGGGAGGACTTCGGGGAAATTCGGGGGAAAATCCGTCGATTTGTGCGCGCTCACGTTAATCCCGCATTCTCACACCGAAGAAAAGATTTGGTAATAGCCGTCGAGCCTGGGTCGGAGTGCTTCGGTGTGAGATGGTTTCAATTCAATTTAAGGTGAATATAACAAAATATTGTAGCGAGTATTAACAAATAACCTTGGCAAGGCTTGGTATTTGTTGCCATGGTTTGGAAACTATTAAATTCACGTGGTGTGTATCATCAAATTGTTCGTTAAATAAAACCATATTATATTGTTTAGTAATACTTACCGCAGTGGACAATATTAAGGATTGTCGGATGATTTATTAATACTTCCCAAATGCTTGGGTAATTGCCAAACTATTTGGCAATTATTACAAAGTGATTCGGTATTGCTTACCGAGCAATTTGATTGATTCGATTTCTTCGGGAATTGATTTCACTGATTATTATGTGATTATTACTACCAAACAGAGTTGTTAACTGTTTGACACTAATTACGAAATATATCACACTGAGACGCTCAGCCATTACATTTGTTAACTATTACGAGACCTTTCTTCAATGTAAGGAACGTCAAGAATATAAAACGATAGGGACGGCCTTAGCTTGCAAAGTACGCAATATCGTACATGTATATATGCATATATATGCGTGTCAGGCGTGCAAAATATGGCGAACAGAAAATTTCTCCTTGCGTGCAACTGGGTTGCATGCGCGGCGCGACATGAATCCGTATTTTTGAATTATAATGCTCACGCGCTCTCAACGAAACTGCCGATCTTATTAACAACTTAGCAACTCGACAATTGATCTTACCAGCGATCGGTACGTGGACGAACGCGCACAGGCGAGTTTGTCAGCGGTAGTTCTGTCAGCGAGCCGAGTTCTCTCGTACCACGAGAGAGCATACGCGAGTTTTAACGACTCACGATAAGATGCAATTGGCACTTGAAAGTTTTTCACACGTGTGCATTAACCAACGAGAGCAAATTGAATGGTCTTAAGAATTCTGACTGTGCAAAAGAGAAAATTGCTGAGCAGCGTTCGAACATTCGGCCGAGAGAACTGAAAATAAGCCGAAATCTTGCGTTAGTTTATCAACGCGACTCTCACACGGAAGTGTCGGTTCCTCCAACGTTTTGTGCGCGACACACACGACGCTCATCCCACGCGCAATGAAGCACAATCCCCAAACAATTCTGTAGATCCGATTTATTCTCCGTAACACATTTCAAGTATAATGATGTCATCAACAATCATGCCTATCGTATGCCTTATTAGCCAATCATGCTTAAATCTTCCGCCGTCTACAATAACGTCTGCATTTCGAAGCCAAGGTTACACAGAGCGGAAAATGGAATAAGAGCGATCGTGATCTTCGGTAAGCCCGAAAGCGAAAAAGAGTCAAGCTCGAGAGATATAGACGCAACTCTAAGAAGCACCGTATTATCCGCGACTGTCTACGCAAACAACGGTTGAACATCGGTTGAGGTCGCCGAACGAATTCGAAACGGATTCGCGCCAAATGAATCGTTCGTGTCTTCGCGATCATCACACTGGCCTCTGGACGAGAGTATCTTATGCCGTGGTCTCTCACTCTTCCAGTTGTTCTTCCAACATCTTCCTCACAAAGCACCAACATGCACACCAAGGTTACACACACGCACACACGTGGAGATCCGGCCGTCCGACCTAACGAATAGCGTACGTAAACTGTCGCGCTTCCCCTCCCCCCCCCCC